>NC_133666.1:675336454-675443954 GCF_037893015.1 Macrotis lagotis
TACAGTTTGTGATCAGTAGCATTGCCAAAAAGGAGTATCCACAGTCTAGAGGCAGAACTACAAACAGTGATGATCATAGACTTCGACTTAGTCTTATCTAGGAATAGTTTAGGAATAAGTCAAGACAGTGATCTGGGGAGGGGGGATTCTTGTCCAGGAGTAGTAGCTCTATTGTCATGGCAGAGGGATTTGTGTAGCTCAATAAAATAATGAGCTATGCTACGTAAGGTTATCCAAGCCAGACTGATCATAGTGAAAAGAGTGACAGAAGATGATGCACTAGAAAAGCAAATAGTAAACTAGTGGAAAGTTTCATAGGTTATCCATTAGAAAAGGAAAAAGTAAACCACTGCACTTTTTTGGCAAGAAAATACCATAGACAGGGGCAGATAGGTGGCGCAGTGGATAAAGCACTGGCGCTGGAGTCAGGAGTACCTGGGTTCAAATCTGGTCTCAGACACTTAATAATGACCTAGCTGTGTGGCCTTGAGCAAGCCACTTAAGCCCATTGCCTAGCAAAAAAAAAAAAAAACCCTTAAAAAGGCAAAGAGAAAATATCATAGACAGTAATAAATGATAAAAAAGATGGAACATCAGAATATGAACCCCTCAGTGTTTGTCCTTTGCTCTTCCCTAGTTGTATTCTAAACAGCTTTCAATTAATTCCAATACTAATGAAGTGACTGGGTCAAAAGCAAAAGGAAATTCAGTTGCATATGTATATTGTAGTGAAAGGAAAGTCCAATGCTATCAAAATCAATTTTGTATAGAAACTTGGAATGGAAGATCCATAAACCAAGGTAAGCTGGATGTGTCAAACAGGAGATGGAAAAATTAAAACGGACATTTGAGTATCCATGAACATAAAGGCATGAGAATGGGTAAATTTAATTCAGATGATCACTGCATATAGTATTATAGGCAAGAATCCGTTCTGAAAAAAATGGAGTAACTTTCTTAGTCAATAAAAGGGTGAGAAAATCAGTGCTAGATATAGACTCCCAAAAAAATCACTGAATGAGATTTGTTCAAATCAAAGGAAAAAACATACAACAATCAGTAATTCAAGGTATCTTAAAGGGATAAATTCAATATGCCAGCCTATTTGGAAAACACAACAGTTTCCAATGGATTTCAAAAGATTAGTTTATATCCCAATCTTAAAAATGGCAAAGAGAATGTTCAAATTATTGGAAAAATTGCACTTATTTCACACGCCAGCAAGACACCTTGAAAAGACCTGTATAGTCACAGTTATGGTTTTCCAGTAGGAATATATGACTATAAGCATAGGACTATTAAGAAAACTGGCAGAATCGGCACTTTAATTTTTGTGCTTGAGACAAATTTTGAGAATTCTCTGGATGGCAAAGAAATCAAATTAGTCAACACTTAAGACTAGTCACTGGAAGGTCAAATCCTGAAGCTGCAATCTATTTGGTCATGAAACAAATAGATTGAAATCATTGGAAAAGACCCTGATGTAGAAAAAAGTAAAGAAAATCCAAAGCAGATAACAGAGAATGAGATGGATAGACAGTATCATGAAAACAATGAACATGATTTTGGGATAGAACAGAGATAGAGTATAAAAGGGGTTGGTCTGCTATGGTCCACTGAGTCCCAAAGAGTCAACTATGACTGAATAACAACATGTGAGAACCTTCGCCATTTGGCTACTAGACACCCTTGGTGACTGCTGCAATTGAACCTGTACCTCCTTATATTTCCTCTCTCGTTCTGATTTCAGCTGCTGCAAAGATAAGGTCTTCTTTCCCCAAAAAGGGAACCAATAATAAATATACCAGTAGTGAATCATTTCCTAGTATTCACAATTGTCTCCTAAATTTTTCCACATAATATTAACATTTATGACTTATCAAGGGTCACACAACTAGTATATATCAGAGCAAGACTTGAACCCAGATCATCCTCATGGAGGCAGAGTTTTCTACTATCATGAGGTTACTTTTTTGTTTTGTAAAATGAGTCTGGGATGAGTCAACAGTTTCACTCTCACTCATAGTCTTTTTTTTACCTAAAAAAGGTATTTTCAGTATTTGATGACCCCTAGTACTGGCAAAAAGCCAATTCTTCCTTCCTGTTTGCTCTGTTTGAGGGAGAAAATTCACAAACTGGAATAGAAGCAAAAGATTACCAAGATGATGAGTTAGGTGCAGTTAAGCAGTATTGGACTTTGAATTAAAACTTGGTATTTTGACTCCATCATTGACATTTCTTAGCTGTGTGACCTCAAGCAAAATATTTGATCTGTCTGTCTTAGTTTCCTCAAGTTCAAAATGACGCTCATAAAACCACCTACCTCCCAGAATTGTTTTGAGAGTCAATTGACTATATTTGCACAACTCTTAGTATAGTGTCTGGCACATAGTAGGCAGTTAGATATCCCTTCCCTTCTCCACACATACCATACTAAGATGGAAACATCCTCTATTTTTCAGATCAAAGATCATGGCTATTAGGTGGGTCTAGGATTCTAAGTTTTCACTTGGTTTATTCTTTTAATTATGCCCAATGTCAGTTGTCTCAATATCAGGATTAGAAGAGATCTCAGAGGCTATTTATTCTAAACCAGAATAAATTCTTACCACAATATAACAAATATGTACTCAAAAAGACTTTGCTTAAAAGGCCTCCTGTGTATGATAATCCACTCTATCCAAAAATACAACCTATTCTACTTTTAAACATCTGCAGTTACTAGGAACTTTCTTTATATCAAGCATAAATTTGTCTCTATGATTCTGCTCTCTGAAACCACAAATGGAAGCTCATTTTCTCTCCCACCAATCCATCCATAGTTGGTGGATTTAACTTCCGATTCAAGACGAAATTACTTTGTCTCACTAAGTAAGACCCATCATTGAACATATACAACCTGATGATGTGTAGAAAATAGGCAAATTCAAGTGACTGTAGGAAGTCCTATAATCAGCAAGAAAAATGTCTTTGGAAAATTCCATCGCAATCATTATTTAGGCTAGACTTTTTGGATATGATCAAGCCTTTTGCCTTTTCTGGCATAGATCTATGAAGTTTCTCAAAAAATTCTGGTATTTTCTGTTTCTGACTCATGGCCTCAAGACATAGACATGAATGATGAGGTAGCAAAGCCAATTTCAAAAACTAATCCTCACAATTCCCCAATTAGGAATGAGGATAGTTCCAACTTAAAAATAATCACTTCTCCATTAGAGAATTAGGAACTCTCAGTATTCTTCAAGGACAAAAGTCATTTACAGTGTTTGAGAATTGACAGAATCATGGTGACTAAGAATGTGTTGGCAAACAGATGGATGGGCAGATTCAAATTGAACTCAGGAAGTGCCAAAAGAATGACTCCCCCCCCCCACAAGGCACTGTGCCCAGCTCATCTCCTTAACCTATCCCAGGAGGATGGCACTCATCATTTTATAAAATGGTGATAACCTTATCATAATGGAAGAGATCAAAGAAGTACAGAGACGATCTTTTCATTGTCTCTCTAGATGCCAAATGACCATTCTCTTGGGGAGGTTGAGAAACCATGAGCTTTGTCATGACAATAGAACCTCCATAATCCACCAGACATCCTAATGCTAGTTTATTTGGAGTTCCTGACAGTCAAGAATCTACATAGAGTTTCCTAACAAAGGACTAACACTCTCCTTATCCCTAAGTTCCAAAGTCATTCAATATTACTTATTTTTAAAGTGTCCAGGGTTCAGGGAGAGATTTCTCAGATCCAACTCACTTGGCCCAAGTTCAACTTTTTCCTGACATGTGACTAGTTCATGTCTACTACTCGAGTCAAAACATTTTAATTTCCCAATGTTTAAAGATAAATCTATTTTTATTGAGCTTCAACTTATAACCCTAATCGTTCTAACCCAAGATCTGGTTCTGTTTTTCCAAATAGAAGAATCTAATTCCCTTTAGCTAATGGTCCTGAGGGAATTTTCAAGAGTTGTTGATATTCCCAGAAAACATTAGTATCTTTGATGCTATAATACGTAAATTCCAAAAATCAAAGATATAGGATATTATTATTTGAATTTTCATCTGTTGCTCTTCTGATCGTTAACTCCATGGAACAAGATGCACCTTCCAAGATGAGCTCATCATTTCTAAACTCATTGCACACTGGTAGATTGACTTCCTTCAGCTTCTTCTCCTTTCTAATTGGAAGGATGGAGGATAAAGTATCAAACTCCTCCCAGCTCCTCCCTTTATAGATGACAGAAACCAGACTCTCAGTTTACTCTGCTTTGCATTTGGAATTGTGCTTGGTTTCAACTCCAAAGAACAAGATGCCCCCTAACCCTTTTTCTTTTTAATTTCTTTTGTGTTATCTCACCCTGAAGTCCTTGAGGACAGGGACAATTTTTCTTTTTGTGTCCCAAGCACTTATTGCAGTCTAAAACAAATACACTTAAATGTAGATCAGATGGAAAGTTGCCAACTGGTCCCCATATGCAACAGAAGTTTAAAGCTTTGTCATCTCATTATTTTAGCATGCCTTCCACATTCTTTTAAAGGAGTCCAGAGAAGAGAAGACTTATATGGGGGCTTGGATCTATCTTCACTGTCTGCAGGACCCCATTAATGAGTTCACAAAGCCAAAAGAAATTGAGGAACAATAAGACAAATCATAGATCCTTAGGTAAAGAACAGGGAATGTATCATTATCAATAAAGAAACCAGAGGGATGCTCTAGTTGCTCTAAGCATTTGACAAGTTATTTCAGCTTTTGAAGAATTTACTTTAGGCATAATTTTAATTGGTCAAAGTCTAGTGCCACCAAGGCAACTTGACACATTCACAATGGCCCCATCCATTGCTATAGACTTTTTATCCCAACAGAAATAAATAGAAAAAAGGACTCATTACTATCTTGTGTGACCTAGGAGGTCTGCCCCACCTTGAAGGTTCTCTACTCACTACAGCCATGAAGCCCTGTCTATAAAAGGCATTCTGAAACAACCACAGATTCTGTTCCAATCTCGAAAGACCCCAATAATTTAGAATTTGCTGCCCAAGAAGTCAGCAAGAAAGCCACTGCCAACTCCTATTTCAAGTCCTTTTCCCACTCAATTGCATCCCCAGTACCTAGAATATAACATGCACTTAATAAATGTTGATTGCATGGGAGGTTGCCAACCTGTTATGAAATGAAACATAAGATACAAGGAGTACCCAACAGCAACCCAGAGAATAGATGCCCCTCATAGCCAGGGATACATTCCTGAAACAGTTGACTAAAGACTTAACTCAGGCCCAAGAAAAAAATCCAACACTGCAAGTGCTACCCTGGAGAAAGTGACAAACTTTTGAAGACTTAACAGGGCAGCTTGCCATAATGCAAAGAGTGCAACTCTGATGGACTGGCCATGTAGACCAAATGCCAAATATTTACCTGAAAGACTATTTTTATGGAGATTTTACTCAAGGCAAACCCTTACTTGGAGGACAGAAAATGTAGTACAAGGCCACTTAAGGTTTTTCTGAAGATCTGCACATTTTTTTTCAAATAGAATGAGTACCAGGTAGTATTTGGGTACTATTAAAGTATACAAAAATGCTAATCAAGAGCATATAATGCAGCTTCAATTCTAAACCAATGAGTCACGAATTCCAACAATATATCACCTATTGGAGCATTTTTGTCTGATAAGAGGTTTTCTATTTACTATTTTAACAAGCTAACAGACCATGCTTCATCTTCCTTTGTGTATCTTCACGAGGACAGTTTATAGAGGGTCTGCATTCAGGAATAATTGATTCAGGAACATACTAATAAAACAAAATAAAATAAAGTTCCTCTCAAAAATGGTCCAGGCCTAAAGAGAACTGAGAATAATTAGTCAGAATAGAAAAAGAAATCAGGAAGCAAAAAGATGTAATAATATTATAGTGATGAAATCTACTTGTTTGGATATCCCTCAAATAATTTACTGGAATAAAAGCTCTACCAAACAGGAAAGCCAGTAATAGAACTTCAAACAGAACATCAAATAACTTTTTTCTATCCATGCTTATTAGGATTTTAAAAAAAATTAGTCTGCAAGTTTGATATTTTGTCTAGAAGTTTTGTCCATTTATGTAATTATCAGACTTTGCTTTTTTAAAAATTCAGTAGAATTTAAAATTCAATGGTATTTGGAAGAATTTCAAAAGTTAGGCATAAATCTCTAAAACCTAGTCTAGTGGGGTAAGAAGTCTCGTCACAGATTGTATGGGATCAATGGTCCTCGCACTTTTTGTGAAACAACCAGAAACCTTGTATTTTGTCAGATACAAAAATCAGCTGTTTAACTTCTTTAAAAAAAATTGGTCCTATCAAGTTATACTCATATTTTACAGCAGCCGATACCAAGCTAGAATACTCTGGCTGATGTCAGAGAATATCCCAACTTTCTTTTTAAGTCTAATTAATTACACTATGGTTTACAAATGTCTCAGACGCTATAATACAGTTCCTAGATCAGATGGCATCAGATACTGTATATGGAAAAAGATAGTCATTAACATGTCCTCAGGAAACAATTATTTTTTATTTCACACAAATACAGGATGTTGGGAAAGATATGTCAGATTCTTGGTCCCTTTTTTATAGATTCTGATGATAGAAAGCTGTCATTCAACTGAAGACACATATCCCTTAGGAATAACACCATAGCTGAAGTCTATGTCTCATTCTTATCAAAATGATTAGGGTACTGAAGAACTAGAAATATACTTGTCACCAAGTTCCAGAAGGGCTTTCATGGGAATGAATGACTTTCTGAGGACAAAATTTCCTGGTGTGGGGTCCATCAGTAATGTCGCCAAATATAAAAAGAATGAAGTGGTCAGATTGAATCTGAAACTTAAAATTGCCACATAAAACCCATAGAACCTGGCTGAGGTGGAAATGGCCAACTGCCACCATGAGGTCATTGTCACAAAGTGACGATCAGGGTCATACTTCTATACATTTCATAGATAGTTTTCCCCAAATAGCAACATTTGGCTTGGGATAAGGGAAGATTTCCCTGTCCGTTCTATTATATTTCATTTAACCCTAGAACTGATGATCCACTGTGATGAGAAGAGGTTTAAGCTATGGATGATCAATCAATTGGTATATGTGGACACTGTAGTCATAGCAACACCCTGAAATGTAAAAAATATTGAACATGAAGTAGAGGTTGGCACATGAGCAATGCTGCATATCCACCAAAACTTATGAGCTCCATTCAATGACAGGTTCAAGAATAAGGGATTTCCATGATGTTGGAAGGGGGTCTACACCTCTACCTCAGAATGCCTAGGAGATTCCCTACCATAATTTTTATTTTAAGTATGACATGCAATTTGGATTTACTTTACAAGCTGAATATGAACCTTGGCTGAAGTTAGATGTTGTAAATACTACCCTTAAGTACCATAAGCCAATTAGGAGAGCAAAGAATAGTTCACCTGTCAGATTTATGGTAGGGGAAGAATTTATGACCCAAGAAGAGAGAACATTATAAAATGCAAAATTGATATTTTTATGCAGACAAAATCAATGTAATTAGGATTTGAAGGAAAGCAGAAAACTGGGAGATAATTTTTCTGGCTAGGGTTTCTGTTAAAGGTCTCACTTCTCAAATATAAAGAAAACAGGGTCAAATTAATAATACAAAGTCATTTTCCCCATTGTTAAACATTCAAAGGATATGGACAGTTTTCAGAAGAAGACATTAAAGCTATCTATTATCATGTGAAAAAATGCTCTAAATCATTGATTAGAGAAATGCAAATGAAAACATTTGTGGTACTATCTCAAACTTATCAGATTGACTAATATGATAAGAAAAGGAAAATGATTAATGCTGGAGGGGATGTAGGAAAATTGGGATGTTAATACACTGTTGATAGAGTTATTAACCGATGCAACCAAAGGGATGTAAAACTATGCATATCCATAGATCCAGCAATAGCATTGTTAGGTTTAAATTCCAAAGAGAACATAAAAAAAAGGAAAAATGACCCCTAAGTACAAAAATATTTATAGCAGTTCTTTTTGTTGTATCTAAGAATTAGACAAGGAAGGGATGACTACCAGTTGGGGAATGGCTGAACGAGTTGCAGTAATATGAATATAATGGAATACTATTGTTCTATAATAAATGATGAGCAGGCAGATTTCATAAAAACCTGAAAAGATTTAACAGCAACATTGTCTGAGAAGCTAAATCTATCATTTGATTATAGCCCAAAGTGATCCAAAACAATTCCAAAAGATTTGATAGAAGATACTAAATATTTTGAACTATGGAGTCTGAATGCATATTAATGCATACTATTTTCATTTTTTTAAAAAAAGCTATTTCTTTCTCATAGCTTTTCCCCTTTTGTTCTGTCTTCTTTCACAATGTGACCAATATGGAACTATATCTAACATGATCAGATTATTGTCCCATGGTAGGGAGAAGGAAGAAAGAAAAGGAGAACTCAAACTTATATAATCATGAATATTGAAAACTATGTTTACACAATTAGAAATATAATAAGGGGAAGGGGGAAGAAAATTGGAAAGGTTCTTTCTCTGATGCTGTCTTCATTTTTTCCAGTCACAATAGTATTTCATCATATATTTAATAAAGAGCAAGAACAATAATATGGTAAAAAAATAAAACAAGATAAATGGTAGTGATGAAAGTCATTTGTCTTTGAATCTCTAATTACCCAGAATTTAAAAATCCAAATAATAAATACACCAACATGAAATCCTTGGCAGCAGGGGAAATGGAAAGATTAGACAAGGGTATAAGAGAAAGCCTGAGGACTTACAGAAAAAATTTTATGTGAGCAAAGAATGAGGAACTTGCAGAGCAAGAAGGATGGAGGATGTGTGCCTTGGAAGTTATTTTGAGTCCACTCCAAATGAGATCAAAAAGCAATGTATTAAGATCCCTGGCATTTGATGAAAAGGAAAATGTACCTGGGCCAAAGTTTCCCCTTCCAAAATTTCTGCAACTAGACAGGGAAATAACCGAGTTTCATGTAGATGGAAGGTATATTTTTAAAACAGAGAAAACCTTTTTCAAAATAGAAATTAGGTCAAATCCCAGACAAGTTTTGTTTGCTGCTATAGACAAATACCCCTTAATTCTATGTGGTGAAACCAGAAATTCAAGACCATCATCATGACAATGTAAATCCTATAACCGATCAGATTTTCCAATTTTTATGACTTTTGGGGGGGAGTAGGGATATGTAAGTGGAGTTTGATTCCATGCTTGCCTAAAATGAGATCAACTGCCCCCCCCCCCCAGCCGCTTTGCTGCTGAGAAGGAAGATTCAGGTTTTTGTTTCCCATCTCCAGTGTTTAGGACCCCCCTAGACAACATTTTCTTCACTCAAGACCCCAAAGTCGGCCACTATCCTTCATTTTCTGATTTAGAATTTAGTTTTAGAATATGTGTTTAGACTATGGTCTAGGTTGAGCTGCTAGGACTTTCTTTCCCTGACAGGTGAGCTTCTTGCAACCCGAGTTCAGCTCTCACTACACGTTCTCTAATTTATTTTCCATTCACTGGGTCATTCATTTAGCCGTTTGCCTCACAGTGTTCTAAGCCAAGGTCCATTCTGGCCCTCCCTAAAGCTGGGCTAGCTGTTTTACATAAAAGAGACCAGGATCAGCTGTTGAAGTCTGAGAAACCTTCTGGCATTACCAAGATCATCTATCGTCTTTAACTTTCAGGATATCAGTGACTATAATGGAGGACACCATATTCTGGTCTAGGCCTTTCAGCAAAGACCATGGAAGGTTTATTGCCATTTCCTTCTAGTGTAGTCCTTAGAATTCTTATTAAGTCTATACATAGACACTTCTAGGATATGGTAGTTCGCAGGAACAACAAAAGAATCAACATGTTGCCCAAAGGCCAAAGAATACCAGGAGGTTTGATTTGTTTTCTTTGATAGCAATCTCTTCGTTAAGATTCTCTAATTGAAGGGCCAGATTTTCCTCTTTGTTCTCTGCAAATCTCTTATAGGAGTTCTAGGAATTGCCTAGTTTTATCCTTCCATGAGCTTAGAATACTCAATGAGAAGCTCCTTGATCAAGAGTCTCTTCCAATTACCCAGACTTCAAGGGTTCCTATGTAACACTCTCCATATGCAACACTCCCCACAAGATTGAGCAAATATATACAACAGATCAAGTAATCCTCAAGGAAATAGTTTTGGAAGTTGTCCTTGTATAAATTTGTGTCCCTTGAGTCTATTTAGAACATCCAGGCCACAATTCAAGCATTCACAGTGACACTCCCCAGTGAAGCTTTCTATTCTTTCATCTCTGACTTCTGTCCCTTAGTTCTAATTGGGATTTGAAGAGATTGTCAAACATTCCCTTGGAGAGGAAGAGTCTAAGATGAGGCCACCATCTCATGCTTGGAAAGGTTCATTGGAACCTCATAAAAAAAAGTTCCATGTGTAAATGCCATAACCTAGACTAGAGGTGTGACTAAAGTTCTATCATTTGAAAATCTGGTCATTCTCTTAGAGTTCCATTGGGTTTTAATTTTCTGGATTGCTAGCTCTAGAACTGGAAATACCCTTATAGATTGAGTTCAACACCATATTTTAATAGTTGAATAAACTTGAATTTCAATGTATCAACTGAGATTTTCCCAGCATGGGAAATCCTAATGGCTACATTTATTCAGTTACATGATATGCTTCCTAGAAAAGTTAATGGCTTCTTCTATGGCAGATTATAGTCAGTTCCCTAATTTCCACAGGACACATTAAGAATATCCCAACAACCCTAGAAGACCTGTTATGGACAACACCATCCTCATGGTGGAGGGAAGCCACAGAATTTAAATGGATACAATTTTTGCTTTTTTAAAACTTATTTTTCATTCTTGTTTTATGGTTTCCTTTTCCCCATCAGTCCTAATTCCTCATACACAAAATGATATATGTAAACATGTTAAACACAAATGTACAATGTGCAACTTTTACCAAACTGTTCACCACTGAGGGGAGGGGAATGGGAAGGTAGGATTATAAAAAAATGTGTCACAAATATGAAAGTTTTTCAACTTCCACTTGTATAGCATTTAAATGTTGGGATGAGGGGAGGGAAAAAACCCTCAAAATTCAACCTATAGTATGGGGACTTACTAGCATCAAAGTTTGCACATAGCATGTAAGAGTCTATGTCTTATTTAGAGATACTTATTAACACATGAAGACATTTCATATCCTTCAGATAGACCCCCAAGGACATAGACACATCAGATCCCATACTTAACACTTTCATACCTGAGAATTCTTGCCAATGTATAAGGCACATCACCAGGAGGAAGATACTTCTAGAGCAAAGGCAGACTTTCTCAACTAAAGCCACCCCCATCAAATTAATTTGTACACAAACAGAAGGAATGTATAATATATGGTACTAAGTTAGAATGAAGTAAAAAGGTATGTACAAATGCTGAAGTCCTTGATATCACCATATCCAAGCCTTCTGAGCTAAGAGTATAAGAACAATTCTCAAGTTGTTTGCCAGTTCAAGGTCAGGGAGAATGCCTAGGATGAATGGAAGGTATGTGATAAACTACTACTCACCCTAGAAATCATCTCTGCCAATGCAGGAAAGTCAACTGTGTTCTCTGGTTAGCTAAATTGAGAGTAATAAGAAAAATTGCCTCTCATGAGAGTAGGAAAATCCCCTATCTTTAAATGACAACTGGATGAAAATTTTCAAGGAAACGGACTCAATTCTCTAGAGTTGGGAGATGCCAAGCAAGCAAGGAGACTAGCTGAAACTTAGAGGACATTTGTGCAGAATAAACCAAAATCTGTGTAGCAGAGGTTGACTGCCAAATTGAATTTTTCAAAAATGTGGAGTTTTGCTTAAAACTGGTTCAGATGCCACAAAAAAGTTTACTATTCAAGATTAGACTTCAAGTGTTGAAATCAAAAATTTTAAATTCCAATGATTTCAAATCGACCTTTTTCTGATCCAGTCATTTTTTTACATAAGTCACTTAGTTAACAGTCATAATTTTTCATATTTTAGGGCCCAGAAAAGTCTCAGGTCTGGTCAAAAGATAGTCGCTCATATTGGTCCAATAGATATTTCTAAAGAGAAATTTCCTTTTGAAAATCAGTGCCTAAAGGGGCAGAGCCAAAATGGTGGAGGAATGGTGGAGGAAAGGCAGGGCTTTGTCAGAGATCTCTCCCAAACACCTTTATATAATGACTCTAAACAAGTTTTACAGTGGCAGAACCCACAAAAAAAGACTGAGTGAAGCAAATTTCCAGACCAAGACAACTTGGAAGATTGGCAGGAAGAGTCTGTTACATCAGAGTGAGAGAGAAGTGCAAAGCAGGGTGGGCTCCATGTCAGACCTGACTGATCCCAACAATGGGGAAGGATAAATTGGGTTAGTGACAGAAATCGACTTCTAGATATCTCAACCCAGAGACTGCTGAGGACAATTTGGAAGGCCAAGAGAAGAAGTCTGTCACATTAGGATAAGAGCAGAGCATAGGGCAGTACAGATCTCAGGAACCCAGACAGACCCCAGCAGACCAGGAGTAGGTGTCAGGAGCCACTGAATCAGCAGTGGCAGCGGTTGCATTGTTAGTGGAGCAGAGAGGGTACATAGGAGAGATGATGTAAAGGCAGAGGAGGGGAGTGCCTAGGACTTTACATCTCCCTAAGGGAGACCTATGAGAAATAACTTGAAGGGCAAGTCAAGACTACAAAGCTTACATAGTGATGGCCCCAGTCAATCTCCCTAACTGGGCTATCCCTTTTCAAAATATAAATCTTTCTGGGCTGCAATGAACACTGGAGGGTGTGTTGAGAAGGGAAAGTGTCCACTTCATTCCATGGATTTGTTGAACTCAGCAGGGGGCTGTTCCTTGGTGGCACTCACCACTCCAGTGCTATAGATCCTGGCCAACTAAGTCACCAGTTTGTAAGAAATACCTTAAAGTATAAGCCAAGAAATCAAGTATTTATTTCTCTCACCTGGATTTGACCTGGGCAAAGATGAATCAAAGAGCTGGGGGGCAGAGGCTGAGGTGAGACTCAGAAATGACTTTCTGGTTATTGCAGGTCCCCCTCCACCAGTGGCTGAGGAACCTAAGCCCTCAGGAGGAACTTTAATTGGGATTTAACTGGGAGGAGTCTCATGGAGCAAGAGAAGGATGAAGCTGATGAGGACACAGGGGATAGAATTGACTTCTTCCAGGAGCCAGACAAGATAGTGGGCGGGGATCCCCTACTAGCAACCAAAGCCACCCTGGAGAAGAGGAGGACGAAAAGGAGGTACTGGAACCCCAGGAAATCAAGTGGTCCAAGTAGGCCCAAAATCCTATGACTGTTTAGAGAGCAGACCCAAGGAAAATTCTCTGGGCTCAGGCAAAGAGAGTAGGACCAAACCTATCTTGATATGAGGTGGATAAAAATAATGAACTCTTTTGGCCATTTTATTGTCACTTCAAATACCATATCCCATTTTAAAGGGAGGAAGTTCACCCTAAATCTTATCATCTTTGTTCTTTCTTTCTCCTCCCCTTTTATAATTTAAAAGAAACAAAACTACGCTAGCATTTTATGATTGTTGACCTCTACATTCAATACCAAACTATAATTTTCTACCGTTATACAGATTTAGTCTTGAAAACTCAAGGCTGCAATTATGTGTGGGCTTCATAGGTGAACTGTGAGAGGTAGGGTAGTACAATGGATAGAGTTTTACCCTGAATTTAAGAAATACTGGGGACAAACCCTATTTAACATATTTACAAGTTATGTGAACATGAGCAAATCAATTAAATGCCATTTTCCCCATATGATTTATGTGGACTTGTTTATTAAGGAAGTCATCTAAATTGGTGGAGGCAATTATCACAGTGGTGATTCTTTGAGCTGATGAAGTCACAGATCCTTTGTGCATTCATATATATTCTTTGTGAAAATTGTATTAAAAGTATGAGGTTTCTACAATTTGCATTTTTATACTCAAGATTATATTACATAGTATTTTAATGTGTAGTTTGGGAGTTTTGATATTTACTTAGGTCATATGAAACCCATCATCCAGTTTTCTCTGGAAAACCATCAGTAACTGATTCTAAAGTGTTTCTGATATTGAATTAAAATTTACCTTACTTTCAAAACTTTCCTTCCTAGTTCTATCTGCCAGAGTCAGGAACAACTATAATCCATTTTCCACATGAAAATTCTTCAGATATCATTGACATCATCTAACGTGAACCCCAGCTATTACAAAAAGCAAAATTCAAAGAGCTCAGAGAAGGGAAAAGATCTTTTCTTTTCTCAGGGCAACATCCTTAGTTTTTAATCTAATTTTCTTTATCTAATTCTTATATGGGTGGAAGGGTGAAGTGGATACCTGTTGTTGCCTTCCCTGTTGTCAAGCTCTGTTCCAGCTAAGCCCACATAATGGGGAAGAACACAGCAGGATATGTATTCCAGCCACCTGAATGACTTCAGTTATTTTGACTGACACATTATGTTCTAGTAGAGCTGATTACTTTTAGCACAACTGTTTTAATTTCCAAAGCTCTCCAATGCTGTCCTTGTACAATTGATTTTTTCCTTTTTTGAATTTATTTGTTTTGAATTTTACAATTTCCCCCCTAATCTTGCTTCCCTCCCCCACCCCTCATGGAAGGTAGTCTCTTAGATGAATGTATACCATGGAACCAATATAAAGACTAAGTTGAATGTGATGAGAGAGCAATCATATCCTTAAGAAAAAAATAAAGTATAAGATATAGCAAAATTACATAAGATAATGGTTTTTTCCTTAAATTAAAGGTAATAGTCTTTGTTTAAACTCCACAATTCTTTCTCTGGATAAAGATGGTATTTTCCATCACAGATACCCCAAATTGCTCCTAATTGTTGTACTGATGGAATGAGCAAATCCATTAAGATTGTTCATCACCTGAGCAGAACCAGAAAAACACTGTACACCCTAACAGCAACATGGGGGCGATGTTCAACTTTGATGGACTTGCTTGTTCCATCAGTGCAACTATCAGGGACAATTTTGGGCTGTCTGCAATAGAGAATACCATCTGTATCCAGAGAAAGGATTGTGGAGTTTGAATAAAGTTCAAGGACTATTTTCCTTAATTTAGAAAAAAAAGAAAAAACATCTTATTGTCTGATCTTGTTATCTCATATATTTTGTTTCTTCTTTAAGGATATTATTGCTCTCTCATCACACTCAATTCGGATCAATGTACAACATGGAAACAAAGTAAAGAATGACAGATTGCTTTCTGTGGGGGTGGGGGAGGGAAGTAAGATGGGGAAAAATTGTAAAACTCAGATAAAATCTTTAAGATTGATCATCACCCCCATGAATAATTGATTATAACTGTATAGAACTATCACATTTATCCTTACGTTTTTCTTGTTTTATTAAAAAATAAGACTCAATGGCAGGCTTCTGGAGCTCTCAGCCCTCAGGATTGGGACAGAGGTTGCAGATGTCTCTTATCACTGAGGCAGGACTGTGTTGTTTCACAGAACCAGAAAGAGGAGCAAAAGCACAACAGAGTTTGCTGCCATGGTAGAAGCAGGGATTCTTCTCATAATTCCAGAGTAGATAGGAGTGCTTGTGGTCAAAAAAAATTTAACTATATAGAGTTACTATAGGGAGAGGGAAAATCAAATTATACACTCAAAGATAGCAAAGACAAAACTTCTATATTCAAAACGTCCAAGAAAAAATATGGATTGATTTTCAAAATTTTCCCCACTCATTTCTCTTCCCAATTTTTCCTTTACTTGATTTTCAAAATCCTTTTTGAACTCTTCCAAATTATGAGACCAAGTTAGTAGTTTTAATGAAGGAAATACAAAAAAAAAATCAAGAAAATAACATTGTGACTGGGTCAAATAGAGGGGGGAAAAGGTCCTAACGTCAATGAGAAGAAAACTTTAAAAAGCAGAATTGCTCAAATGGAAAAAGGAGATATAAAAGCTTAGTGAAGAAAATAATTCCTTAAAATATAGAATGGAGCAAAGGAAAATTCATGAATTTCACATTTTCTTTTGGCTCTGCTTTATTGTTTCTTGATTTCTTAGAAATATCTCTTTGGAAAACCAAGTGACCTGGGAAATAGATTCAAGTGAGATAATTAAAAATCGCTGAACCATCTGAAAGTCATGATCAAAAAAAGTGAATCTGGACATATTTCAAGAAATTCAAGGAAAACTGCTCTGATATTCTAGAAGCAGAGGGTAAAATAAAAATTGAAAGAATTCACCAATCACCTCCTGAATGAGATCCTAAAATGAAAACTTCCAGGAATATTATAGTCAAACTTTGGAGTTACCAGATCCAAAGTGAAAATAATGCAAGCATTTAGGAAAAGACAATTCAATTATTGTGGAGCCACAGTCAGGATAACACAAGATTTAGCAGCTTCAATGTTAAGGTCTCAATCTAGAAGGCAAAAGAGCTTGGATTACAAGCAAGAATCAAGTACTCAAAAACTGAACAAACTCTTTCAGAGGAAAAGATGGACATTCAATGAAATAGCGAACTTTCAAAGTTTCCTGATGTAAAGATCAGATTTGAACAGAAAATTTGATATTCAAATTGAGAATCAAGTGAAACAAAAAAGGTGACTAGGAAAGGCAAATCATAAGGGACTTAATGATGTTGTATTGCTTATTTTCTGCTTGGAAAAATAATACTGATGACTTATATGAGCTTTCTCATTTATTAGGGCAGTTAGAATACATAAAGATAAGTCATGGGTGGGAATTGAATATGAAGGGATACTATATTAAAAATATGGAGTTAAAAAGTGAGAGAGAGATACTGGGAGAAAAGGAAAGCAGGAAGTAGAATAGGACAAATTATTTCACATAAAAGAGGTAAGGAAAAAACTTTCACATTGGAGTGTGAAAGGGAGTGAATGAGCCTCTCATTCAAATTGTTATTCCTATTCTGAGCCAATCATTTAACTGAATATGGAAATTTATCTTACCATAGAGAAAAGCGGAGGGAAAGAAGATGGGAGAAAGCAGGGGGAAGTGATGGAAGGATGGAGAATTGAGCCAAATTTATAAAAACACATTAAGAGTTATTTCCCAGTTGCTAAAGGATTAAAAGATATCAGTTTTAGGTGAAATTATCAATGCATTTGAGATTTTTTAAAAAAGCCCTAACTCACTATTCATTGTAGAAATACAAATTAGAACAATTCTAGTAGGAGAAAGTGACTTTCCAGAAGAAGCACGGTAACAGCCCCCCCTCCATGCCCTGAGGTTCAGGTGTGAGCAGCAGATCACTCCCAGTGCTGATTGAGGATTAAGTAGATTAACTATATAGCTCTGGGTTCAGTTCACTTTGTTCAGGGATAACCCAGATCCTGCTGCTCCCCACCCCCAAGGCCTGGGGAGTGAGCTACTAATCAAGGTCACAGACAATCAAGAAAAAGTGTCTAGCATGCCATACTGACCAGCCCACTTGGAGTTACTAAGCCTAATGAACAAAGCATCTAAGGATTTCAACACCAAAAGGTCTGTGAACCAGTCCCTCCCCAACATAAGATCCTAGTAAAATGAAGATAAGCCAGTAAGGGGGGGGGTCTATTTAAAGTTACCTTGAAGGCAAGGATTCTAATGCAGAAGAAAATGTGAAATACCTTATCAGCAAAACAATTTGACCTGGAGAATATCCAGGAGAGGCAATTTAAGAATCATTGAGCTTCCTGAAAACATTGAGGAAAAATTCTGGACTCAATACTTCAGGATGGGCAGAGAATGGCCATAGGTATAGGAAGATGGAACATCTGAGTCTTACTAAGATCAACAAATTTCATGAACTTCCAAAGAGTCCCCCCCAAAACAAAATTGAAACTATTACCACCAATATTATTGCCCATGACACTAGCATTACAGAAGGAAACAAGTAGGATTTGATTCTATGTTCTGATTCCGTAGCTAGCTTGCCTTTTTATATCTGTACTATCAAATGACCAAATTAAGATAAGAGTCTGCAATACATAATTCTAAAATCCCTGGTCATAGAAGACTAATGTAACATAGTCCAAGATATTATAAATATTCTTAGAGATTTATATATTTAGGTACCTGGAGTGCCCAGCTTGGGTTTCAGATATTCCAAGTTAGGCTTGGATCCTTTAAGCGTAATAAAAGAATTCAGGGAATTGAATCTCTCCAGAGACTAACAATATAAATTGGAGCTTTCTTTCTACTGTCATTTCAGCCATTTTACCTGAACAAAACACCTCTCTTGATCCTCTGAAACCTGCATTCTCAGACTATCAGAACAGTGTAGGTTAGACCAACTATCTCCCAATATAACTTAACACCTTCCTGTTGGATAGATGAAGTTATCTCAAGTTCTGATTTCATAGCGATACTCTATAGGCAGGTGGACACACATTTCTTAATGGAAGCAAGCTGTGAATATTAATTACCTTATATCACCTTTCTAGCTTCCCAACTTTCAAATGAAAAGTTATGACCTTCAGCTGTTCCTGATTTCCATATGACAAGAAAACAGGTACAGGTTCTTCTCCCCAGTTATTAGGTAAAGAAGCAGCGGATTTCCCCCATGTAGTGAACTCTAGGTGGTATAATGAATATTCCCTAAAATGACCTGACCACAGCCTATGAGAAGCCATCAGATTTCCATAATGTTTCTCTTAGGGAATACCCAAGATTCCCCATGCCCATTCAAAATCCAACCAACAACCATCAATGTCATTCTGGATGTAAACCCATGGGGAAAAGATTCAGAGGATTATCATAGGAACTTGGAGAAAACAGAATCCATTCCCATGCTCATTTTATGAATGAGGAAACTGAACCCCAAAAAAGGTTAATCTTCTCCTATAGCTTACATAGGTAGAATTTGAAATATAATGTTTCCTAAGGATCAGAAGCAGAGCATAGGACAGTTCAGTCCTTCCAGCTACCAACACTTCTCTAGATTCTTTTGTTCTCCCAGATGCATTCTTCTCTTATATTAGGAATTTAAAAACCCTGAAACTTGTCATTCACATAAGCTATCCAATATAAAACCTGACTGAATTTCATTGGCTTCTTAGTTGTAATGGTTCCTTATGCTGGGGGGGAGAAGAGGAGAAACCCTAAAATTTAGACTCATCTATGTTACACATTGGATTTACAGGTCCATATCCTTTACATTGTAAAGGATAGTTTATGATAGTCCTTTTCTTCTGCCCCACATATTTTTAAAACTAGTTTACCCAACTCTGTGTACCAAAGTCCACCAAAGTTCTCTAAAGAACAATTCATTTAACAATTGATTAACCCACGGGATAATTTATTCAAAATGGGTATATCACCAACATTGAGCAAATAACTCAATTTCTATGAAAGTTTATGAAACAAGTGGAAAGTGTGAAAACTGCCACCAAGATTTGAGGCAAACCGCTCTATATACCTTTCTTGGATCTTGCACATTCAGTGAAAAGGAGGAAATAGTTCTGACATCTTTGTTTAAAGAAAGTCCTTAGATAGAATTTCAGATGCTGCATTTTAGGACTTACAAAGAGACTTTAAAAAGAGGATGAAAGTTTTTTTTAAGGATCTAAGGATCTATCTTTCCCTATTAAGGTAGAAAGAATTTTGACTCTGGAGTTAAGACCTAAGTTCAAACACTGGCAGCAGTAGACTGTAGTAGGGATGAGACTCAAAAAGGAAGGCAACTAATTAGGTAGTCATTCTAATAATTTATGGAATAGGCAATGAGGAACTAATTTTATGGAGGGGAAATTTGTGACCTCCTTAGAGATGGTCCTTGGTCAATTCCACAAACATAACAAGCAGCAAAAATTCCTTTTTAAAGCAGTATCTTTTTCTGTTTCCTTTTTTTGGGGGGTAATACCGTACTTCTCAGAGAGGGCAAGGCAGTCCATAATATGGTTAAATAGCAAAACTAATTATCATCCTGCATTTTTATTTCCTAGTCGAAGATCATTCTTGCCAGTCATATTTTACAATGTTTGTGCCAAGGGCAAGCTGTGAGAACTATTCCATTAATTTAATTTTGGTATGGATAAATACCACAAACTGAATGGGAGAGAGTGGGCATGAACTTCCTGCTGGGTGAAGGGGCAAGTAGAGGAAGACACTAAATGAGGGTTTCTTATTTCTTGTCATTTTTGACAAGTGGTTTCCAATTACAGACTAAGTAGTACCAATGCCCCTTCTCAATTTTGGAGTCCTAAGACAAAGGCCTGCTTACCCTATCTTAGTAAGGGCTTTGTTTCCATAGCCTTTGCTGCCTCCTTCTGTACAATAACATCTAAAAATTCAACACCCAAGGCTTCATAGAGCTCTGTTTTCAAGACCTTAACATCCTACACTTTGCATCTGTTTAGTTTTGTAGATCAGCCTGAGGCCATAAACTACTGAGAGCTGAGATCAAAGTTGGGATTTTCTAAATGTTATTTTCACTCCCTAGCACACAATGTGTGCTTTAGTATTATCGAATTCAGTATAAACCTCTCACTTCTAGAAACTCCTCTTATAAGAAGGGACCTTGGGACTCAAGTTTTAAGGAGTTTTTTTGGTCCTTCTTTAAGACCATGACATTAGGGAGGTGATGCCATGACAAGCACATGAATTGGATTTGAGTGAGGGGGGCCTGTGCTAAGTCTCCAGTCTCACCTCCTCCAGAGCTATCTGAGTCCAGTGTCCAGATAGGAATCAGGAAGACTGGAGATGGCCCTGGATACATGGCAATAACTTGCCAAACATCACACAGCAAGTAAGTATCTGAGGCTGGATTCAAACTCTTATCTTTGTGACTCCAATAACAGTGCTCTATCCACTGCACATCTGTTAGAGCCCTCGGAAATCAAAGATACTTGTTAACACGTGCTAGTACGAGATGAAGGTAGAGACAAAAAAAAAAAAAACAAACCCTTACCTTCAAGGAGACTACGTTGTATCAGAACGATTACCACAAGTTGGTGTCATACTAAAATGGAAAAAGACCAGACTCTGGAGTCAGAAACGCTGGGTTCAGATCCCATTTCTGGTGATTATTATTCTGTTTGACTGAACCCCAGAGAGCTTAAATGACTTGCCTAATTTCCTACTTTAAAATGAGGAAGGTAGAAATAATGATTTCTCAAGTCCCTTCCAGATCTAAATCTATATGTCTAGGATGCTTACATAGAAAAAAACCATAGAAGTAAAGATGAGATCATTTGGACTGCAGGTGTTCTCTGGCAAGAAAAAGAAGAGTCATCATTAAGAAATGGTGCTTGAGTAGAGGCTTAGAGGAAGCCAAAAGTTCCTAAAAAAGGTGAGGAAAGGATATTAATTACCATGTTAGTGTTACATTCTTGAGAAGACCATGACAGATGCCATGACAAGCATATGAACCAGATTTGAGTGAGGGATGCTGTGCCAAGTCATCAGCCTCACTTTCTCCTCCAGAGCCATCTGGGTCCAATGCCCAGATCTAAATCAGGAGGACTAGATATGGCTCTGGATGGGAGGCATTTAAGTGACTTGTCCAAGATCACATAGCTAGTAAGCGACAAATGTCAGAGTCCAAATTCATACGTCCATCCTCCTGACTCCAAGGCCAATGCTCTGTCCACCAAGGGTAGCTTGATCAAAGGCATCAAGTGGAAAATTATAACATCCCATATAAAGAAGACCAATAGTTAGATTGTAGAGTATATAAAAGAGTTGATAATGTAGAATTACTTTGGAGTACACCTTCATTATTGACTTGAGGAGTTTGCATTGAATCCCAGACCTAGGGACTATTCATATTCTCTGTCACAGACCCCTTTGGCAGTTAAGTAAAGCCTACAGAGGGGCTCAGACCAGTGCTTTACTGACTGCATTCACAATTAAATGCATTACTAAATTTCAGTTAGAATTTCATAATTTTTACTATCCCCTTCCTCCACCAAGTTCACGACTTATCCACTAACCTATTTGGGGAGTGAGAGGTTGTCTGTGAATCCCAAGATGAGTACCCTGCCTTGGAGGTAATAGGGAGGCAAATACCTATTATAAGGTGGTCCCCCACCCCCTTAGTCTGTCTTCCTACCCAGTTCCATGCATCCACAACCAATAGGATTCTGAAAGTCTGACAAAATTCCATCTTCTTTTTCCTTCAGGATTCCAGGTATAAAGGAGACTGGAAAAACAAGGAACCCTGGTGCACTTTAGCTGTGAGTGTTGCCTGAGAGAGGCTGTTTGAAGAAGCAAGTGTTTTCGTAGTCCTCACCTTAGACATTTCCCTGGGAAAGTAGACTTGAAAAGGAGCAAAGGAAAAAGGAAAGAAGCCCACAGGGCCCTCCTCTCATCGATTTCCTGGTACAGCCTCCTGTTTTATCACTCTCCATTTATTGAGGGTACCTGCAGGAGAGAACAGGAGTGTTTGTGTTCCCAGGGGATGCTCCCCAGCAACTCTCCACCCCCCAGCCCCTCCTCATCAAGGATGATGGACTCATTCACTTCCATTCGCCCTGTCAACAGCCTCCCCAGCCCTGATGGAGATGGATTACCAGTGGTAGAGGCGATCTGGGACACTTCATTAATACTGCATTCCCCATTAACAGGCAACCCCCAAGCCAGAGTCTGCAGAGCAACAGTGTTGGGGGGGAGGGAGAGACTAGTCTCCAAAAAAGAGCTAGTTTCTCCACTTTTCAAACTGTTTTCAGTCTTGTTTCCCCCTACCCCAGGCTTTCACAATAGCAAAACCAGAAACTTGAGGAAAAACGATAGCACTTGGCCCTTCCACAAAAGTGAGGATCAGGGGATTTAGATACCACCTCTTCTCAGCATCCATTGAGTCCCAACCCCAAAACATTGAGCATGCGATTTAAATAAGCAATCTTTTCAAAAATAAAAGTAGCCTGAACCTCAGAATGGAGAAATGATTCATGAGCCAAAGTTCAGTCCAGATGTCATTTATATGAAAAATTTTTCTCGACACCCCCTCCCAGTTGTTGTCTCTGTTACTTATCTATGCATGCGTTTGTCCAATAGAATGCAAGCTTCTTTAAGGCAAAAACTTAATTTTTACCTTCCCTATTACTAGTATTTGATACTATACCCAGCTTGCAGCAGGAGAGCAATTCTAATTGAATTAACACTTGAACCTCGATCTTTAAAGTAACCTTTTTCTTTATTTTCTAAAAGTTTTATCTTATCTCCTATAAAATTATAAGACAAATACTTTAAAAATTCTAATCGTGTTTAGTTTATATTATTGCCTCCCTCTGTGGTTCCTATTTGACCAGGTTTTGTCCAGTTTTTGAAATAAAGACTAGACTTTAGAATGAGATTCAATTCCAGATATCTCTGAACTCAGATGTTTCTAGAACTTGATTCTGTCTCAGCTTCCTTAAAAGGGCATAATTATTGCCCTTACTTCTATTAGTTTTAGTGAGGAAATCAGGTTTTAAAAATTCTACAATATAATATAAATACCAGTTATCTCTATAAATACTTAAAGTATTTGTGAAATATGTCCCATCCATTCTAATTTGAACCTCAGATCAATCCCGACTGGTTGACTTTAGTTTTTTAAAAGCCCCATTTTTACCAAAGTTAAATGACTTGACCATGATAATGCAATAAATACTGAAGACAAATCCAAATCCAGAGAAAGGACTGGATTTTGAATGTAAATCAAAGCAGACTATTTCCATGATAATGAGTTTTTGTTGTTTCTTATGGTTTTTCTCTTGTTCTGATTCTTTTTACCACATGATTAATATGGAATTAGGTTTTAACATGATTGTGCACATAAAACCTGTAGCAGATTATTGAAAAAATCTCTACATGAAATTAGAAAAAACAGAGTATCATATTAAGATTTTTTTTAGGTTTTTTGCAAGGCAATGGGGTTAAGTGGCTTACCCAAGGCCACACAGCTAGGTAATTTTAAGTGTCTGAGGCTGAATTTGAACTCGGGTCCTCCTGACTCCAGGGCTGGTGCTCTTATCCACTGCGCCACCTAGCCACCCCCAAGATTTTTAAAAAATACAGGAGGCAAGATGCAAACCTGATCCTACTTGACTCCAAAACTAGTAAAATCCACTTCCCATAAGAAGTGATTTGTTGGGGCATACTTTCACATTCATAGAATTGATATGGTTCCTCATACTGGTGATCAGAACTTAGAAAACCATTTTTCCTCTACTTTACTCATAGTTCATTTGTCTGATGGCCTCATGAAAGTTTTACACCATTGCTACTCTTTCAGGAGGGAGCTTTTTAGCTTAGAATTGGTAAAAAAATTAGGCATGAACTCAGCTCCTTATAGGTAGAAGATTAGAAATAAGGCTTCTTTAGTTCTTTTAGTGAATCAGACTTTTATTGCTCTATACACGAAGAGAAATTCATGGAACTCTAAAATGTCTTCTGAACTGATGAAAAGAAAACTAAGTAGTAACTTGAAAATAATGCATATAATGAGCATGACAACCAGAGAATAAAACAAAGCCAAATGCTTTGGAATTATGATCCATCTGGGCCTTGGAGAAGGTATGAGGAAATGTTCTGCCTTCCTTTCACAGGGAGTGGAGGAAAGACTAGCTGTCTACAAAACAAAGTGATATAATCACTAGAGTGATACACTTGGAGTTCCCATCTTAGACACTCAGCTAGGTGACCCTACACAAATATTTTTAAAAATGAGAAAACTGAGATTGGACTTTGCTGAGAATTTGAGCAAGTGTGAGGGCTGAGTTTTCTCTGACTCTCCTGATCTGACCTTCCTGCAACCACATGCTCCACCAGGAATGAGCCTAACTGAGAAAGGTAGTAGTTTGAAATTGCAGTCAAAAGTGAAGTGATGACTATGGAATCAATGGTATATCTTTACAAAACCCTGAGCTTCCTTCAGGATCCAAGTCCATGGGGATTCCAGAAGAACGGGGATTAGAGAAGGATGAAAAATGGTAAGAAGTCTTTTGGACGTGATAGTTACAGAGGAAAGGAATAAGAGGAGACTTTTGGAAAATTTAGCATTATGTCAAAAATAACTAGATACACTGTGCTTGCAATATTGGAACATTTTTCCAGAGGAAAGAAGGCATCACCAGGCTACAGATGGAGAAGGACTTAGGGAATCCAACTTGAAGTCAAATGAAAGCAAAAAAGATAGAAGATAGCTGAAAATGTCTCACAAGCAAAACCAGGTCTTCTGAGAGCTCCCCCACACATCCCTCTACAGTATGGTCCAGGGACTTGGGGCCCAAATTGGAGGAACTGTTGCTACTGGGCAACCTTGACTGAAACAAAAGTATGCACACATGTATTATTTGTCAATGCAAAGAGGCAAATGTTGCTCCTCATAGAAGGGGTAAATTATACTCCAGACTGTATTGGGGGAAAAAAAACAGGTTATGTGAATATGAAAAATCTTCTGAACTGATATTGAAGCCAATAGAGTAGGTCATGCAGTCCTGAAAATTATTTTCCAATCAGAAACATAACAATGAGAAGAGTTGAAGATTCAGAATCTGAACAAATGATTGAAGCTGTTAAAGATAAGGTAACTTGTTATTGGAGATGAGGCCATCAGAGAAATGGACCACGAGGAGTGACATGGAGGAAAAATGTGTCTCTGACCACCGTTTTGAGGACCCAAAGTCTCCTTCACATATCTTGGCAGATCTATATTATAGAACTATATAGGGGTCTTGTCCAACACAAAGACCTGAGATTCACTCATGTCAACTTGATGAATCTGAAAGCTTGCCCCAACAAATTCATTCTTATGGGAAGTGAATTTTACTAATTTTGGAGTCAGCAGGATCAACTTTGCATCTTGCCTCCTATATCTTTTAAAAAGCTTTAATGGTATTCTATTTTTTTCTTTACTATGATAAAGGCTTTCAGAGCCTTTGCTTCAGCTCCATGATGAGGAGGTGGTACACAGTTGAAACCTTGCAAGATTCAGAAATTTCTTTGAAGGCATCCCATTAGTTGGAAGAAAACTGAATGCTTTCCTTGAAGTTTGAGCTGGAAGAGGAGTTGAGAACACAAATTGAACTGGAAAAAACAAGAGTATTCAAAGGACTTCGTGGAGAATGGGCAGAAATTCATGAAATGTGATGGAATAGTAGGAGATGTATTGTTTGGAGAAAGAAAGTGCTGGAGAGACATCTAAAAGAGCCAGAAGTTGAAATGTTTTATGAAGTGTACTTAGGATAACTTTGCCTGTTATTTTAGATCCCAGACCTTTCCTGTTCTGTCATCCTAGAATGTTGGTTCCCTGGGGCAAAAGATTTTGAATACCAGCCAATAGAATTCTTGAATAGGATGAGGCTGTTATGAACAATGGAGTTTCTTAACATTCCCTATTCCAAAGAAACTTCTAAATTTGTTTATTCCATTATCATTATTTCACACTTATGTATCTATATATAAAATAATGTATTTTTTATATATTTTCATCAAGAACATCTAAAAATATTAATAAAGTAGGTGTTTAATGAAAAAACTTGCTCTAAGTCTATGACCATTTGACTTGATATATATTGAATGTGCTATCAGATGCAGTTGCTGTGTTAATTTTGCTTAACTGTGAAAGGCGTTTCATATTTGGAGTAAGAAGAATTAAGGGTTCAAATTCTGATTCTCCTACTTACTATACTCTGTAATAATTAGAGTCAAGTCTTTTGACCAATAGAGCTTACTTTCTATAATTGGAAGAAAAAAAAAGAGGGTCTTAGACTAGGTGACTTTCTAAGGACCTTTTATATAGAAAGGAGAGATGATGAGAAATAACTTCAGAAACAAGAGAACATTGTATACATACATTGCCATCTATATCCTGAAAGAAAAAGATAAGTCTTTATGCATACCATGTTCACTTTTAAAAATTTGATTTTTCTTCTCATTTTTTCCTTCCCCCCCTTGTTCTAATTCCTCTTTCACAGCATAACTGATGTGAAAATATATTAAGCATAAATGTACAAGTATAACTTTTACAGGATTGTTCATCATTATGGGGACTGGGGAGGGAAACAGTGGTAGAAAAAAGGTGGAACTCTTATTTGCAAATAGATTAAGTTTGAAAAACTATCATTGCATGTAATTGGAAAAATAAAATGAAAATTGCAATAAAAAGAGGAAAAATAACTGATTCTAAAGTCACAGGACATCAAGATATAAAGTCATTCAAGTGGGGCTTGTCTTGTCTATTGGGCACCATTTTTAAATATTATGACAATTGTGTTAATAATAAGTTCTTTTCCTGCCTTTGAAGGTCCTCCATAACCTGAACATCCCCAGATCCATGATTGGTTTTTATTTCCTTCTATATAGCTCACACATCTCATTTTAGTCAGCTAAGATCTCTTGATCCCAATAGCAGATCTCATTGCTTCCATATATTCAATCTTATTCTTCCCCTTTTGGAGATTTACTCAACTCTATCCAAGTCTTTCCATGTTTCAGGCAATTCCAGATCCTATCTTCTACAGTTATACATGAAGTCAACTCTTATTTCCTCACTCTCACCCTTCTGTAAGGAAAAGATCTCATAACATAGAAAATCAGCTGAGAGAATCTCAAACCACCCACAATAGTATGATTTTTGGGGGGTTGTTTTAGTGTATATGTATCTACTCCATTCTCAACTTCTTAAAATATAGTTTCAGACCTTTGATGGGGGTCTAATAGTTTTGATGACTTTTGTTGGGTATCCTTTGGCTCCATATCTCCCTACCTTTCCACTCCCAAGATCAAAATTTCAAGTCCAACAATCAATTATCTTCCCTATATGGACTCTGATAAATGAACAGGCACATTGAGCTGGACAAAGCTAGTCAAAAAACTGTTCAAGGCCGGAGGGATCCAAGACATCTTCTAGGTTTTGACTTTAATGAGAATATCAGCATATACTCCCCCCCCCCTTATTTAAAGCAAGGAAGTGCCTCTTCTCCTGATATCCTGCCGAGATGATTATCCAGTCTGTAGATTCCAATCAGAACAAGAATACAAACATAGGCATCCACCTCTTTAATAAGAGCTGACATTGGCTCCAGGCCTCCAGAAGTAAATTAGGCAAGGAAAAACTATCAAACTGAAATCTCCCCTCCAGGACTCTTTTGCTCCCAAGAGATTAAAAATCCCTTTATCTACTGAGGGAGGTTGCTGAGGGTATCTATGTCAAGATGAAAGGACTGTAGTTTGAGTTATAAAATATCTTATTTGAATTTGTTTAGAAAGAGAATAAAAGTATGTGACAGAAATAAAAAAAAGATGGAGAATTCACTTTTATGATTTTCCTCAGAAGGAAAATCAGCTCTGAAGGAAGTTTAAGATTTGTTCATTAAGGGTAGGTTCCTAGAACTGTCCAGGAGAAATGGAACCATTCAATCATAAAACCAGAGCTAGAAGAACCCCCTCATTTTACAGTTAATCATAAGGATAAATGGACCTTTCCATGACCACAGGAAGTAATTGGATATAGTATTTGAACCCAGGTTCTTTTGTTGTCCTCTATATTACTCTGTCTTCTGATAAAGTTATGTGCTTAAAAGTGGGCTTAGAATCCAGAAGACTGGCTCCAGAGTCTAACTCACAACTCACTCCATCTGACTGAAAAAATGATGAACTGTGTGATCACAAGCAAATCACAACCTCTGTGGTCCTTTCTATATTCAGAAAATGGGGGTAATTTTTGCTCTACCAATCTCAGTACCATAGGATTTCAACAACATTTTCCTTACAATACTATGTAACAGATATTCCTTCTCAAACAGCAGCTCGTTAGCCATTTCTATCTTGCAAATTTTGGTCCAGCCCATGAAAAGAGTCTTAAATTGCTCCTGCACACTCCTAAATCACTTTCTAAGCTTGAGAACCTGAAGCCCTGGGATATTTGCCTATGCTATCACCTTGCAGGACAGAAGAGACTGCCTTGAACATCTCCCCCTCCCCACTTTAAGTTTCTTCCCAAGAATTCTTAACTTTTTCCACTGTGGGAAATAACATGTATCCTGCCTTTGAAGCATTTTTTCCCCTACTAGACTGAAACTGGTGTAATAACAAGAAAGTTAAAGACTGAAGTTTGGATGGGTGGGAATCCGCCACTCTCCTCCCGCAGAGCTATAACTAGAATGAGATGATCAGGGTTTTGTATGGGGCACTTACTATAAACTAAAGTGACTGATTTCATTGGAATAGGGAGTCCTAATTAAGGAAACTCCTACCAATACCAAGTGATGGAATAATTGAATATTAGCACACCTTGTCCACTGAGAGTCTCAAAGATTTTTCTATGATTATATCATTAATAGTTATCAGAGATACTTTAACTCCTGGGCTTATTTCTGAGATCAGCTATTTGGCTGTTCTACCACACTGCTTTTAAAAATTGTAGTTGATTTTCAAGATTGTACCATGTAAGTTTCATTTGACTTTGCCAGAGCATGGTAAAAATGGTGTGAGATATGGCAGGAACAGGCTAGAACAATGTCAGTTAAATGGATGGTGAGAAAAAAATTGAGTTGACGATTTGGTAAAGGTCCAGCTAGATGACAGCTTAAATGCAACACAGATATCAAGGGATATGGATAAAGCAGAGAAGTTCCCTCTCCCCTCCCAAATTCTGACCTTTAAAAAAAATGATAAGTTTATAATTTTTTAAAGATTCTTTTTCAAATTTTGAGTTCTACATTTCATTTTCTCCACCAGTCTTTTTCCCACTCGGTAGAAAACAAGATATAATATCAATTATACATATGAAATCTTATAAGACATTTCCATATAATTCATTCTGCAAAAAAAGTGAAAAATTATACTTAAATCTTCAAAGTTTATTAATATTTTCCTTGGAGGTGGATAGCATTTTTCATAGCTCCTTTGGAATTGTCTTGATTATATTGATCAAAATAACCAAGTCATTCACAATTGATCATAATATTCTCTGGGTTCTGTTCACTTTATTTTGTATCAGTGCATATATTAGTTTTTCCAGGTATTTCTGAAATGATCCTCTACTCATTTTTTATAATGCAATTGTATTCTATCACAATCATATCACCCCAATTGATGGGCATTACTTCATTTTCTAATTTTTTTGCTATATAAAATGAGCTGCTATGAATATTTTTCTACACATAGGATCTTTTCCTTTTTCTTTGATGTCTTTGCAGTATAGACCTATCAGTGGTACTGATGAGAACACAAAAACTATTTTCTTCTAAGAAAAGATGGCCAAGACTCAAAGAGTTGGATAAAATTTACTTTAGTAAAGACAAGACTACAAAACCCTTGAGTACCAAATTTCTATGTTGTTGGAGGAAAATAATTAAGTTATGAAGCTACTATATGCTTCCTGAAGTCTCTCCCCTAGATATGTGCTTATTTGGAGATCAAAAGTCCACAACCATTTGTTAACCTTTTAATAGGTATTGGGAAGACAAACCCGAAGACAAGAAGAAAGTATCCTCAAGACCTTTACATTTTAATGGAGGAAGATAACACTGAAATTGAAGTTCAAAAAGGTTGAGAAAGAAACGAAAGTAGCTGACTTGAAGAAACTGAAGGGGAAATCCAAGAGAGGATTAAACTATCACCCTCTTTGGCCAAGATATCAAGTCATGGGCCACTCGGCCAAGAGTCAAAATTACTGGAATCAGCCAAAGCTGATACAACCCATGTTCTTCATTCTTTTTACATGAAGAAAGAATTCCAGAAGCCTATAGAAATCCCATACTGTCCAAGTTTTCCTTTCTGCTGTAGACAGATTAGCTCCCTGTATCTGGAATTATACTTCGCAACTGACAAAGTACAAAAACTGCCAGGAACCTTTGGTCATCTTCACAGCTGAATGAACTGCTCTGTGTCAGATCTGAGTTTATTATCAGCTATGTCTACTGTCCACAGCTGTGGTGGAAAAAACATGGTTTCTGCAAATGTGAACATTCAGGGCTATATGAACTCCATGTTTTAGTGTCCTTGCAATGCTGATAGACTCCAAGGACTCAAGGTGGAAAAACACCTTTGTCCAAGACCACCTAATAGGATCCAGATGCATCCATACCTCCACACCTCCACATCCAAGCCCTCTGGATGGAAATGATGAGTATGAACATTCTTCAAAATATGTTATTATTTCTGTATGTATCTTTAGGTGTATATATAAAATCATGTATCTTATTTTATATATATATATATATTATACACATCCTTGTGACACACATATATACAAAAGTTACATGTATGATGTTATGTTTCACATATGCCTATAAACAATCCCATCAACTCCTTTTTTTAAATGTATAAAAGGATAGCATCTCAGTCTAGGATCTCTCCCCTAAACGTGGAAGTCTACAATCAATTATCTTACTAGATATTAGTAACACAAACATGGCCAGAAAGAAAGAATCCCTGCCCTTTGGCAGTTTACATTTTACTGAAAAAAAAATACAGAACACTAAACTCTAAAGTCCTCAACTTTAGCACGATATAGAGGGGAATACGTTATGTGTGCATTTGTTCTTTGACATCCTGATAAAACCTATAGACCACCGCTAACAAAATTCTTATATGCATCAAAAATAAATAGAAATTAATGATATGTTCAATTATATTCAAAAATTATTCAAAATTTTAGAAAAACGTTCATGGACTTTCAATTTTGAAGACATTTATGGTTTTTAAATTAATTTCCACATGTTATTGTTTTAGATACTACTTGACTTATTCACTCTGGGCCTTTCTTTTCAGTTCTCTAAAAGGAGGTCAGACCAGAAGATGTTGAGTTCCTTTCAGCTCTGGATCTTCTGACATCCTTTTTTCCTCAAGCACATACCTTATATTGTTATTTACTCTACTCTTATAAGACATTTCCATATAATTCACTTTGCAAAAAAAAAGTGTAAAAATTATACTTAATTCTTCAAAGTTTATTAATATTCTCCTTGGAGATAGATAGCATTTTTCATAACTCCTTTGGAAATATTTAGATTATATTGATCAAAATAGCCAGGTACCTGGCAGGTAGCTGCTACTCTTACCCACCATTTTACAAATTAGGAAAGCCAAGGTGGATAAAAGTTCAGTGACTTGCTGGGACCACAAGAGCCAAGATATCTCCTGAGGCAAGTTTGATTCTGTCATCCTGCCTACTAGGCTAACATTCTTTTCCCATCAAGTCATCCAGTTTAAGATTCAAGTCATTTAAGACTCAGTTCAGATTATTTTATTCCTTAATTTTTTCCTGATTGCACTCTGCTATCCTAATCTGCTGGCGCCCTGCCAAAAACTATTTTGCATTTGTCTTCTTTCTATATTGATATATTATATCTATATAGAAATCTTACTTTTGTCTTGTATTTGCACTATCTGGCACATGCTAGGTGCCTAATAAACGTTTATTGATCCAATAAACCCTCCCATCATCATACAAAAGATAGGATTTTGAAGACCATTAAATTTGGGGCTACTTCAGACAAGCAGGTTTGTCTACTCCTGTGGATAACTTGCTTTTTTACCATTCTCTTCTTAACTGTCAGTCTCCTGGTTCAAGTATTACCTAAATTATTTCAGTTTGGGGTTCTACCTTTTAGAAAGACATTGATAAACTTGAATACATCAATAATAATAATAATGATAATAATTGCAGCAATCTAGCATTTATATAGTTCTTTAAAGGTGCATAATTTCACAAATCTCATTTGATTCTTATAACAACCCCGGGGGGGGGGGGGGTGGAGCTAAGATGGCGACAAGAAAGGATCATGTCTTAGGCGCTCTCTCATAAAACTCATAAGCTAAGAACTCTAACTAAACTTTTGAGAGACAGAACCCACAAAGGGACCCAGTGAGACAGTTCTCCTACTCATGGTAACCTAGAAAAGAACAGAAAGGCTCTGTTCCCGGGGTCAGAGGGGCAGCCTGCCAGAAAAATCTTCAGCTTTCCAGAGGCAGCCCTAGAGCTCTGGGAGCCGTGGCTTACAGCAGCAGGGGAATCTCCTGAGCTACACCCGGGGAGCACTGGGCACAAAGTGGGGGAATAGCGAGGGACCTCTGCCAGAGCAAGCACATGGAGCCCAGCCCTCATGGCACACAGGGAGCAGCATGGTCTTTTGGCAGCCCAGATCCAGGAACAGAAGCAGGTGGGTAAGCAGGAGCCCCCAGGGCAGGAGTCCATTTAACCTAGGGAGGGGAGTGAAGAGAGAGAGACTGCAGAGCTCTGCCCCTGGAAGAGGACTCTGGGGCTCTGACCACATTCAGATCCTGATCGCAGTCTAGGTCCACCTCAGCCCCATGGCAGAGGGGGGCAACATATGGTCATTCACAGATCAGGAGGGAGGACAGAGCCTCACACACTGAGACCCTTGTGGGAATGTCCCCAAAGCTCAGGAAGCACCCCAAAACCAGGCCCAGGCTGGGAAAATGAGCAAGCAGAGAAATAAGAGAACACCATTGAGAAATATTTTGCAAATGAGCCCAAGAAGGATCAAAATACTCAGTCTGAAGATGAGGAAACACAAGCTCCTACATCTAAAGACTCCAAGAAAAACAGAAATTGGGCTCAGGCTATGACAGAGTTCCAAAAAGACTTTGAAAATCAAATGAGGGAGTTGGAAGAAAAACTGGGAAAAGAAAGGAGAGAGATGCAGGAAAAACATGAAAATGAAGTCAGCAGCCTAGTCAAGGAAATCCAAAAAAAAAATTGCTGAAGAAAATAGCATGCTAAATACCAGCTTAGGTCAAATGGATAAAACAGTTCAAAAAGTTATTGAGGAGAAGAATGCTTTAAAAAGCAAAATTGGCTAGATGGAAAAAGAGATAAGAAAACTCTGAGGAGAACAAATCCTTTAGACAAAGAATAGAAGTCAAGGGAGATTGATGAATTTACCAGAAATCAGGAATCAATACTTCAAAACCAAAAAAATGAAAAATTAGAAGAAAATGTGAAATATCTCATTGAAAAAACAACTGATATGGAAAACAGACTTAGGAAAGATAATTTAAAAATTATTGGAATACCTGAAAGTCATGATCAGGAAAAGAGCCTTGACATCATTTTCAAAGAATTACTACAGGAAAATTGCCCTGATATTCTAGAAGCAGAGGGCAAAATAGAAATGGAGAGAATCTACCTATCCCCCCAAGAAAGAGATCCCCAAAAAACCAACCCCTAGGAATATTATAGCCAAGTTCCAGAACTCCCAAGTCAAAGAGAAATACTACAACCAGCCAGAAGGACACAGTTCAAATATCATGGAGCTGCAGTCAGGATCACACAGGACTTAGCAACAACTACTTTGGAAGCTCATAGGGCTTGGAATATAATATACTGGAAGGCAAAAGAGCTTAGAATGCAGCCAAGAATGAACTACCCAGCAAGGCTGAATGTCCTCTTCCAGGGAAAAAGATGGACTTTCAATGAACCAGGGGAATTTCAAATGTTCCTTTTGGAATGGCCAGAGCTGAACAGAAGGTTTGATTTTCAGATACAGGACTCAGGTGAAGCATAGAGAGTAGAGGAGAAGGGCAAAATATGAGGGACTTGATGATGAACTGCATGTATTCCTGCATAGAAAAATGACACTGATAATACTCATATGAACCTTCTCAGTTAATAGAGCAGGTAGAGGGAGCTTTTATAGTTGAAGCACAAGAGAAAGCTGAATTCGAAGATGAAATATGGTGTAAAAATGGAGTCAATAGTAAAAAGGGGGAAATGTAATGGGAGAAAGAAAAAGGAGAGGGGGAATAGGCCAAGATATTTCATATAATAAGATTTTTCTTTTTTACAATGAGCTATTGCAATGATATGGAAGAAGGGGCAGGCAAGGGGGAATGAGGGAATCTTTGCTCTCATCAGAGGTGGTTAGGAGAGGAAACAGCATATATACTCAATGGGGTATAGGCATCTGGAGTAAGAAGGGGGTGCAGGGGAAGGGGGTGGGGATGTGAATGAAGGAGGAGAGTGGGCAGATATAACACATTTTCTTTTTTACTTCTTGCAAGGGGCTGGAATTGGATGGCCTGTCTGGGACCATAGGGCCAGGTGGATGCTGGGTCTAAGAGGCGGTATGGGGGCTCAGGGCCTCTTGGCCCCAGGACCAGGGATCTGTCTGCTGTGCCACTCAGCTACCCTACAGCAGAGTCAGAGTGAAAGGAGAGAGAAAATATAGTACATGGTAGTGGAGAAATACAAAAGGAGGGAGTTGCGATCAGCAATGGCAATGGTGGAAAAATATGGAAGTAACTTTTGCGATGGACTTACCATAAAGAATGAGATCCACCCATGACAGAGTTATTGGTGTTGGAACAAAGACTGAAGCACATTTTTTATTATTATTTGGGGAGCGGTACAGGGCAAATGGGGCTGGGTGGCCTGTCTGAAGACGCATAGCAGGGTGATCTTTGGTTGTCTGAGGCTGGATTTGGACCCAGGTGTGCTCCTGAATCAAAGGCCAATGCTCTGTCTGCCACCCAGCCACCCCTACTATTATTACTATTTTATTTTAATTTGGGTCTTTTTTCTTTTTTTTTTTTTTTGGTTTTTGCAGGGCAGTGGGGTTCGGGTGACTTGCATGTCACATGGCTGGGTGATTGAGTCTATGGGGCCAGATGTGGGCTCGGGTGCTCCTGGCTCCAGGGCAGGTGCTCTGTCCATTGTGCCACCTGGCCATACCTACAATTATTACTATTATTTTTTATTTTAATTTTTTTCTCTCCCCTTTACTTTATTGCTCAAGCAAGTCTATATTTATGGGGGGGAGGAGGTATTTTGTTTACTCTTAAAAAAGAATATTTTTAGGGGCAGCTAGGTGGTGTAGTGGATAAAGCACCAGCCCTGGAGTCAGGAGTACCTGGGTTCAAATCCGGTCTCAGATACTTAATAATTACCTAGCTGTGTGGCCTTGAGCAAGCCACTTAACCCCATTTGCCTTGCAAAAAAAAAACCCCTAAAAAAAGAATATTTTATTAATATAAAAAAACATTATTTGTACAAAATGAGAATAACTATTAAAAAAAGACAAAAAAAATAACAACCCTGAAAAGTAAGTACTCTCTATCCCTATTTCATAGATGAGGAAACAGATATTCAGAGGTTAAATGACTTCACCAAACTCATACAGCTAGTATCTGAAGTTAGATTTGAACTTGGTGAGGATTTAGAGTCAAAAGCCCCAATTCTCTGTCCCAGAAGGTGCAGAGAGCAGCTAAAGGACTTTTCAATTTAGTGCTGAAATTAGTTTACATGTAATTTCTTTATCAAGTTTGGTTGCATTGTTATTTAATGTCAACCCCTAAGTATTCTAAAAATACAGGAGACCACTGTGTCCCAAGAGTAGAGCTCAATTTATAAACTAATCAAAAATTCAGAAAGTGACCTAATCACGGAAAGTTACTATAAGAAAAAGATCAAAAAGCCATCTTAGAAAAAACGTTGACAAAATGCCTACATGTGAATCAAAGGGGATTACAAATTGGTCTGAAATCTGAAAAGTCCTCTTGGAAGAGCTCAACAAGAAAGAATTTAAACACCAAATAATATGTATCTGAAGATAGAATCTACTAGCCTAGAAGAAAAACTGAGAAAAGGAATGAAAGCCATGAAGGAACTATGAAAAAATTGGAAAAAAGGAACACAAACCTTGAGTGAAGGAAACCTTTAAGAAGTTACTTTCTTAATTTGGCCAATTATACTTTTAAAGTAGAATTTGTTAAATGGAAAAGGAGATACATCTTTCAGAAAATTTATCAAGAAAATCTGACCTAATATCCTTGAACTAGAGAGTAAGATAGTCCTTTAAAGAATCTGTTCCTGAAAAACCCCAAACTAAAATTCCAAAAAATATTGTAGTCAAATTTCAAAATCATCAGCTAAAGGAGAATATACTGCAAGGAGTCCAAAAGAATCAATTTAAATGCCAAGGTGCCACAGTCAGGATTACATAGGATTTAGCAGTTACAGCAATAAGGGATCAGAGGGCCTGGAACATGATATTTCTGTAGGGGAAAGGAATTGAACAAAAAAAAATTTATCTTCAGATGCAAAACTTGAGATGTATAAGAAAGAAAACAGAAAAATATTTTCAATAAGATTAAAAACAAATTAAGGCATGAGAAGGATTATACTGTTAGTATGCTGGTCCAGAAAAGCAGGCACAGGGCTCTAGGAGATGGAATCAGTGGCAGTAGTGGCAGTTGTGAGACCTCTTAGCCTACAGAGGCCAAATACAATTTGGATCACCAGTAAAGATCTGTTGTACCTGGGTAACCTGTACAGCCCCAGGAACAGGCATCAGAGTGATTGAACAATCTTTGGCAGCGGGAGTTGCTTCCAGAACTTTCAGTGCACAAATGGTAAGGGCCCTGATTAAACAACTAGTTAGACAAGATTATAGGGGGTTCCTTTGCTATCATTGAGGCAAACTGTTACTTTGCCCATATGTGGATCCTGGTCGCAGTCCTGAGTGGAAAACATCCCAGGGCAAGGAGGGGGCACTAATACACCAGGAGCTTAGGGCACCATAGTGGAGAAGGGGGTATCCTCCTCATGGTTCTAGGGCAGAAAATTTGTGGCAACTCACAGACCAGCACACAGAGTTGGAGTAAAACACTTCTCCTTAAATCCTACCAAAATTCAAGTTTCATGAATTCACAGGCAAGATAGCACAAAATTTAACAATTTCTACATTAAAGGATCATAGGCTTAGAATATGATATTCCAGAAGGCAAATGAGCTTGGATTACAAAAGAATCAACTACTCAGCAAAGTTGAATATCCTTTCAGGTGAAATAAATTGATTATGAAATATACAACTTTTAAACTTCTTCATGACAAATTGATATAAAATAGGATCTTCAAATATAAGAATCCAAGAGAAGTATAAAAAGGTAAACAGGAAAGAGAAATCATGAAGGACTTAATGATGTTGCCCAGATTACTAGAAACTGCTTGAATATCAGTTTACATCCCCCTCCCATCCCTCAACTAAGAGGAATTGTGAACTCTAAAACCATTGACCTCAGTTTTTTCAGTTGAGTCAGAGCAACCTCAGGAGCTTAAAGGCTACCCTGCTTTCTCCAGAGATCCCACACACACTTATGAAAAGGCTACAGGTCCCAGAATCCAAACAAAAATGTCTGGAAAGAAAATGTGAAGTTCCTTATAGATAAAACAACCAACCTAGAAAAACAGATCCAGGAAAGTTAATTTATGAAATATTGGACTACCTGAAAGCCAACATCAAAAGACAATCTGGAAAATCTGGTTTTTCCTATTTTATTTATTTCTATTTACTTACAACATTACTAAAATATTCTTATTGTAAGAGTAAACATAATCCCCTCCAGAAAAATAATAAACCTCATGAGAAATAAAGTGAAAGAGGAAAAAAATGTGCTTCAGTATGTCTTCTGGTATCATCAGCTCTGTCTCTGGGGTAGAATGCATTCTTTATCACAAGTCCACCAGAAAAATTACTTACATATTTTTCCACAGTTGTTGTTGCCGATTGTAATCCACTACCATCCATTCCTCCCCACTACTTTTATTGTATTTTCTCTCTTTCAACTCTGTCCATCTTAAAAAATGGTGGGTAGGACTGGCAAGCTGGTGTTGCTCAAATAATTATAGAAACAGGAATCTTCTTATCATGTAAGAGTCCTCATAATAAAATCCTTTCTTCTTTCTTGTCAGTGATAATGATAGCTAACATGTATAGAGCTCTTACTCTGTTATAGACCCTAGAGTAAGCATTTTATGATTTTGAACTCACTCCTACTTTCAAGAGTTGTGAGAATCAAATGAGTCTTATCCTCATTTTTCAGGTGAGGATACTGAGTCAATCAGGAGAAATGACTTACCCAGGGTCACACACAGTAAGCGTACAAACTTGAAGTATTGCTGCAGGGCCAGCATTTTATTCAGTGGATAAGCTCCTCTTTAAGAATTATTGTAGATGGGTGGTTGAACATGTACAAGGCCAGGCTGAATCACGAATAGGGTTTTTATTTTGGAGGGCTTTTGTTTCTTTGCTTTCTGTTCTAAAGGGAGCAATATTCATTTCAGGGTTAGACTGAGACTTCAACAAAAGAGACCCCAAGGGTTAATATCTTCTGGGGTCCCAGGTAACTCCAAATCTGAGTTTCAGAAAAGGTGCTGATCTGCTTTAGGAAAGGGAATTTCCCAGGAGTATCCATTCACCAACAGTGAAATGCCAGAGGGGGAGTCATCTCTGAATTATCTAGAGCTATGGACTCCATCAAATTACTGGGGAAGAGGATGCTGAGACAATAAGACTGCACATGCAAAAAATTTAAAAACAAAAGATTGGTACAGAAAAAATCTGAGTATTTTGGAATAGACCATCCATTATGTTCGAGTTCCCACAACCTCCCCTAAAAATAGCAGGCCGGACAATGGGAATTACACTCAAAAAAACATCTTTGGGATGATAGGGAGTCACCAAGTTCTGTGTATCAAGACCCTTGGCTCAGAGTTCATACAGGAGAAACTAAGTGGTGAAGTGAAGTTCCTGGAGTAAGGAGGACCTACATTCAAATCAGAACTCAAGACACTTGATATTTACTAGCTATCGGCCTAAGGCAAGTCACTTAATCCCATTTGTCTTGGAAAAAAACAGTTAATACAGGATATAACTAAGACAGAAATATTTAGCATGTTTTCATCTGTATTATCTATATTAAATTTCTTGCCTTCTCAGAGCTAGGGAAAGATTTGAGGGAGAATTTGGAAGTAAAAATTTTATACGATTGTCAAAAATATTTACATATAATTGGGAAATATTTAGTGACATATTTAGAAAAGAAATTATCAAGAAAAATTGCCCTAATATCCTAGTACTGCAAGATAAAATAGTACTTTAAAGAATCCACCAGGTTGAAAAGAAACTGCAGTAAATGACTTCAGTGATCTACTATTTGAGAAACCCAGAGATATCAGCCCTCTGGGATAAGAGCTCACTATTTAACAAAAATTGTTGGGGCGGCTAGGTGGTGTAGTGGAAAAGGGCATCGGCCCTGGAGTCAGGAGTACCCGAGTTCAAATCTGGCCTCAGACACTTAATACCCTAGCTGTGTGGCCTTGGGCAAGCCACTTAACCCCATTTGCCTTGCAAAAAAAAAAAAAAAAAAAAAAAGCCAAACCTAAAAAAACTTGTGAAAACTGGAAAGTAGTATAGCAAAAACTAGGCATAGATCCACAACTCACAGCCTATACCAAAATAAGATCAAAATAGTACAGGATTTAGACATGAAGAGTGATACCGTGGATAAATTAATAGACCAAAAAAAATTCTTATCTATGGAAAAGGGATAAATTTATAACCAAACAAGAATTAGTGCATTATAAACTGCAAAATGAATGACTTTGACTATATTAAACTAAGAAGTTTTTGCAGTAATAAAATCCATGCTACCAAAATTAGAAGAAAAGCAAAAAGCTAGGAAACAATCTTTACAACCAGGAGCTCTCATAAAGATCTCCTTTCTAAAATAGAGAATTGCATCAAATTTATAAGATCACAAGTCATTCCCTCATCTGATAATTGGTCAAAGGATTATGAACAATTCTCAAATGAAGAAATTAAAGCTATATATACACACATGCACAGTCATATAAAAATGCCCCAAATAACTTTTTATTAGAGAATTGCAAATTAAAACAATGAGATATCTTCTCACACTTATTAGATTAGTCCAGATGAGAAAAAGGGAAGATGATCAATGTTGGAGAGGTTGTGGGAGGATTGGGGCATTGATGCCTTGTTGGAGTTCTGAATGGATCCAACCTTTCTGGAGAACAATATGGAACTATGCCCAAAATACAATAAACTGTTCATAGAACACTTTGACCCAATTCCAATTCTAAGTCTATATTCATAAGAAATTGTAAAAAATGGAAGAAGTCCTACATATTTCAAAATATTCATAGCAGCCCTTTTTATAGTGGCAAAGAATTGGAAATTGAGGGAGATGTCCATCAACTGGGGAATGGCTAGACAAGTTATGGTGTACAAATACTATGGAATATTATTCTTCCATAAGAAACCATACATAGTCAAATTCTAGAGAAGCATGGAATGACTTAAGGGGTCTGATGCTGAGAAAAGGGAGTAGAACCAAGAGAACAACAACACTGAGATGAACAACCTTGATGGAAGCAACACCTCTGGGCAATCCAGAGAGCCAGGACGACTGTATTTGACAGATTATGGACTATATTATCCCCCCATCTTTGGGATGATAGGGAGTCGCCAAGCTCTGTGTATCAAGACCCTTGGCTCAGAGTTCATACAGGAGAAACTAAGTGGTGAAGTGAAGTTCCTGGAGTAAGGAGGACCTACATTCAAATCAGAACTCAAGACACTTGATATTTACTAGCTATCGGCCTAAGGCAAGTCACTTGATCCCATTTGTCTTGGAAAAAAACAGTTAATACAGGATATAACTAAGACAGAAATATTTAGCATGTTTTCATCTGTATTATCTATATTAAATTTCTTGCCTTCTCAGAGCTAGGGAAAGATTTGAGGGAGAATTTGGAAGTAAAAATTTTATACGATTGTCAAAAATATTTACATATAATTGGGAAATATTTAGTGACATATTTAGAAAAGAAATTATCAAGAAAAATTGCCCTAATATCCTAGTACTGCAAGATAAAATAGTACTTTAAAGAATCCACCAGGTTGAAAAGAAACTGCAGTAAATGACTTCAGTGATCTACTATTTGAGAAACCCAGAGATATCAGCCCTCTGGGATAAGAGCTCACTATTTAACAAAAATTGTTGGGGCGGCTAGGTGGTGTAGTGGAAAAGGGCATCGGCCCTGGAGTCAGGAGTACCCGAGTTCAAATCTGGCCTCAGACACTTAATACCCTAGCTGTGTGGCCTTGGGCAAGCCACTTAACCCCATTTGCCTTGCAAAAAAAAAAAAAAAAAAAAAAGCCAAACCTAAAAAAACTTGTGAAAACTGGAAAGTAGTATAGCAAAAACTAGGCATAGATCCACAACTCACAGCCTATACCAAAATAAGATCAAAATAGTACAGGATTTAGACATGAAGAGTGATACCGTGGATAAATTAATAGACCAAAAAAAATTCTTATCTATGGAAAAGGGATAAATTTATAACCAAACAAGAATTAGTGCATTATAAACTGCAAAATGAATGACTTTGACTATATTAAACTAAGAAGTTTTTGCAGTAATAAAATCCATGCTACCAAAATTAGAAGAAAAGCAAAAAGCTAGGAAACAATCTTTACAACCAGGAGCTCTCATAAAGATCTCCTTTCTAAAATAGAGAATTGCATCAAATTTATAAGATCACAAGTCATTCCCTCATCTGATAATTGGTCAAAGGATTATGAACAATTCTCAAATGAAGAAATTAAAGCTATATATACACACATGCACAGTCATATAAAAATGCCCCAAATAACTTTTTATTAGAGAATTGCAAATTAAAACAATGAGATATCTTCTCACACTTATTAGATTAGTCCAGATGAGAAAAAGGGAAGATGATCAATGTTGGAGAGGTTGTGGGAGGATTGGGGCATTGATGCCTTGTTGGAGTTCTGAATGGATCCAACCTTTCTGGAGAACAATATGGAACTATGCCCAAAATACAATAAACTGTTCATAGAACACTTTGACCCAATTCCAATTCTAAGTCTATATTCATAAGAAATTGTAAAAAATGGAAGAAGTCCTACATATTTCAAAATATTCATAGCAGCCCTTTTTATAGTGGCAAAGAATTGGAAATTGAGGGAGATGTCCATCAACTGGGGAATGGCTAGACAAGTTATGGTGTACAAATACTATGGAATATTATTCTTCCATAAGAAACCATACATAGTCAAATTCTAGAGAAGCATGGAATGACTTAAGGGGTCTGATGCTGAGAAAAGGGAGTAGAACCAAGAGAACAACAACACTGAGATGAACAACCTTGATGGAAGCAACACCTCTGGGCAATCCAGAGAGCCAGGACGACTGTATTTGACAGATTATGGACTATATTATCCCCCCATCTTTGGGATGATAGGGAGTCGCCAAGCTCTGTGTATCAAGACCCTTGGCTCAGAGTTCATACAGGAGAAACTAAGTGGTGAAGTGAAGTTCCTGGAGTAAGGAGGACCTACATTCAAATCAGAACTCAAGACACTTGATATTTACTAGCTATCGGCCTAAGGCAAGTCACTTGATCCCATTTGTCTTGGAAAAAAACAGTTAATACAGGATATAACTAAGACAGAAATATTTAGCATGTTTTCATCTGGAGTCTGAAGAAAGGAATGGACAGTTGATGGACATCTCCCTCAATTTCCAATTCTTTGCCACTATAAAAAGGGCTGCTATGAATATTTTGAAATATGTAGGACTTCTTCCATTTTTTACAATTTCTTATGAATATAGACTTAGAATTGGAATTGGGTCAAAGTGTTCTATGAACAGTTTATTGTATTTTGGGCATAGTTCCATATTGTTCTCCAGGAAGAAAAACAATACACAGAAAAAAACACCCCTACCAAATCTGATGAACACTTTATAAAAATTATTGCTTATGTATCTCTTTCCCTTAATCCTAATTCTTCATGCCAATAATTACTAATTTGTAAATATGCTTAACATAATATGTATGTTAAATGCTAACCTGACTGTTCCCACCTGAGGGTGCGAAGGGAGCAGGGAGGGAAGCTTTGTAACTTGGAAATATATATGTACAAACGGATGAACATACATAAATTAAAGGACTTGCTCATATCAACAGGGCAACAATCAGGCACAATTTGGGGATATCTGTGATAGAGAATGCCATCTGTATTCTGAGAAAGAATTGTGGAGTTTGAACAGAGACTATTCTTTAATTTTTTTTAAATTGTTTTATGTAATTCTGCTATTTCATACTATATGTGTCTTTCTTAAGGATATGATTTCTCTCTCATTGCATTCAACTTAGTTTTTACATCACTTCCATAGTATGCATTGATCTAACAAACTGTCTTCTGTTGGGGGCTGGGGGGAGGGAAGCAAGATGGGGGAAAATTGTTAAGACTCAATAAAACCTAAGATTAAAGAAATAGAATTCTTCTACAAATCGTTCTTACAAAAGTAATCTACAAAAAATCCACTATAGAGAAACCTTGATCAAAGTATACTTTGAACAGAAAATAACTTTTGCAATGTGAAATGCACTGCCCTGATGTCAGAGATTGGATGAGCAATTATGGGGAACAGAACAACATCAGAGAACAAGGAATTGAAGACTTATGTTTACATAAGGATGCCCTCCTATTAGGTTTACAAGAGGATTTAAACCTAAGATTAAAGAAGTTGTTCAAAAGAAAGAAAGAAAGAAAAATGACCCAGGGAAGCCAAGCTAGAGGATAAGTTAGGAAGATGCTGAGGCTACCCTGAAATCCCCAACAATATTGAAAATTTAGAGATTATTATCAATTGAAAGTGTCATCAATCTTAAATCTAACATAGGGTTATGAGGATAAATGGGATTAGGATTTCAATCTCTGAAACAAAAAAAAAAAATCTCCTGAACCAGTAAATTTTTGTGAATCTCAAGGCCCTTCCTAAATTAAGCTTCCCTTTTCATGAATCAGGAAATGGTTAACATTCAAGAATTCATAGTGGTGACCAATTCTATAGATTCAAATTGAACATAAATCTACAAATTTCAGTTTGGGTATCCAGTGACCTCTGAATTTAAACTTTTAGGGTTCAAGATAATTTCCTGATAGATATTTCAGTTTCAAAAGGAGGAAGAAAATTTAGTCTCTAACAGCTGCTTCTCCAAGTTAAAACAAAATTTCTTTTCACATTCAACTTCAAATAGTCTGTGAGTATTTGATAGATTTGTCTTATCATTAAAAAGACTAGACTTCCAATTTCTAAAAATGGTGGAAAATATGGCTTTGAAGGAGCAACTGAAGAGAAGTTGGGGTTAGTGAAAAGAAAAAAACTCTCCAAGATCCACAAGCCTACTCCATATTCCTTCCTTAGCAACTGTCTTGATGTATAACTGGCAAAGCAAATTAGATAAAGAAGAATGAACAGAGAAGTAAGGGAACAAAAGCTGCCATTCCATCTAATACTCAAATATTTGCCGGCCTCCAGCAATATTTCCCAACATCTCCTCTATATCCATATAAGTATATTTGTACCAGAACTGGTTGACTCGGGGAAGAATGGTGATGGCCCAATCCCAGATATTTCTGGCATGGTTTACTTGTCGGTCCCTCATTTCCATTTCTGCATATCTTTTTTTGGTTTGGTTTTTTTTTTTAGGGTTTTGCAAGGCAAATGGGGTTAAGTGGCTTGCCCAAGGCCCCACAGCTAGGTAATTATTAAGTGTTTGAGACCTGATTTGAACCCAGGTACTCCCGACTCCAGGGCTGGTGCTTTATCCACTAATGCCACCTAGCTGCCCCATTTCTGCATATCTTAGCCAGAAAGTGACATTTCAGGAATCAACGTCTAAAGCCCACTCATATATGGAAGAGGCTCTTGGAATTTCTTTCAACTTCTCTTCCCATTGAGCATATTTTATCCACTTACTAATCACAGTTCTATTCCTCCTTATAGTGTCCTCAAAAGTCTCTTTTCCTTAGGTTTTAATCATTTAATTCATCTGTGATCTTCTGTTGAGGAGGCTGTGGTAGAAGTTCCAACTCTCTTTAGCTTCCCTTAAAAGCTGTTCAGCTGTGATTTGAACTTCAACAGGGCTTTGTTTTTCACCTTTACCACTTTGGGGCTCCGCTGCTTTCCCACCATTGTGGACACTGCCATATTAGTGTGAATAAGACCCAGACTCCTTCAGACTAGACTCTGCTCCAATCTGTGGGTGGAAACCTTTAAGCTCCCCAAACCTGCTCTGATTCAATCAAGAAACTGAGATCCAAGGTGTCTTAACAGTGAGCAAGTATGCAAGGAGAGGCTCTCTCAGACTGCTTTATATCCAGGTCTGTCTCCCGAAGAGACATTTACTGGATCTCCCCTGACTTGTGAATGACAATTCTGATTGGTGGATACTTAAATAGGAGGTGGGCAAAGAGTTCACAACTTCTACTGTTTTGTGTCTTTGTCTGTGTGTGTGGGTGTGTGTGTGTGTCATTAACAGTGAGCAAGCATGCAAGGAGAGGCTCTCTCAGCCTGCTTTATATCCAGGTCTGTCTGGTGGGGGGGTGGGGGAAGGAATGATGTAAACTCACATTCCAACAGCCTTTGCAATCTGGGTAAAACAAACTATTTTAGGATTTTAATAGCTAAGTTTCTCTTTTGTAAATCAAGTCACCCCAAATTTTGAGGAAGGGAAGAAGGATACCTGGGTCCCATTGCTAGTAGTATGGACTAGCTTGGATTGACTTCTGTTGACAGGGGAAAGGGAGAGGGTGTAGCCTTAGGAGGGTCTGGAATGGGATGGCATTCCTTAGAAAGAATGGGCCAGGAAAAGTTTCACTTTAAAGTAACAGAAGAGATGGCCCTTTGAACAAAGAAGCAAATTATAAATTAATATGAGTTAAGTGACACCATTAAAATTAATTTGCATCAATTGACCCTGAATGAGTTCCAATAGCAAAAGCCATAGTGTTTCTAGCTGAAAAGACTGCTGAAGGAAAGTATCTTTGATCTCTTACAATGCTGAGGAGACAGGTGTGAACACTTTAAAAGGGACACACTTCAGGTGGTTCAAATGAATTCTAATTCTTTCAAGAGGTCAGTTACACCATTGTTGAATGGTATAACTTATGTCCATGTCTATTTATATTTTTCTTTTTTAATTTGTATATATATATATGTATGTTGAATTTTACAATTTTCCCCCTAATCTTGATTCCCTCACCCCACTCCTACAGCAGGCAGTCTATTAGTCTTTACATTGCTTCCATGCTATATAATGATCTAAGTCGAGTGTGATATGAGAGAGAGAAGTCATATTTTTTTAGAAAAATTTTGAGTTTTACAATTTTCCCCCCAATCTCACTTCACTCCCCCCCCACCCCCCACAGAAGGCATTCTGTTAGTGTTTACATTGGTTCCATGTTCTAGATTGATTTCAGTTGAATGTGATGAGAGAGAAATCATATCCTTAAGAAAAATAAAGTATAAGGGATAGCAAAATTACATAAGAACTTCCCCCCCACCCCAAACAAATTAAAAGGTAATACTCTTTGTTCAAACTCCACCATTCTTTCTCTGGATACAGGTGGTTTTCTCCATTGCAGAAAGCCCCAAATTAACCCTGATTGTTGCACTGATGAAATGATCAAGTCCATCAAGGTTGATCACCCTCTCTTCCAACATTGATGCTTGTCCTTTCTTGTCTTATTGGCCAGTCTGAGAGATGTAAAACAGTACCTCAGAAATGTGAGGATTGAGAGTTGGTGGTGGACTTTTGAACCAATCCAACCTTTCTGGAGAGCAACATGGAACTATGCCCAAAGAGCACTAAAACTGTTCATACACTCTCTCAATTCCAATTCTAGGATCATATCCAGAAGAAATTGTTAAAAAAAAAAATAAGGGAGAAGTCCTATATGTTCCAAAATAGTCATAGCAGCTCTTTTTGTAATGGCAAAGAATTGGAAATTGCGGGGATACCCAGCAATTGGGGAACAAATTATGTTACATGAATACTACGGAATATTGTTGTTCTATAAGAAAGCATAAAGGGCTGGAGTCTAAAGACTTATGGGATCTGATCCTGAATGGAGTAGAGTCAAGAGAACAATGCACATATCAACATTATGGTATCAACAACCTTGATGGAAGCAACTCCTCTCAACAGTCCAGAGAGTTATGACAACTGCATTAGACTGATAATAGTCTATATTATTCCCAGAGGAAGAAAAGCAACAAACACACAGGGGAAAAAAAACACCCCTACCGAATCTGATGAACACTTTATAAAAATTCTCTTATGTATCTCTCTTTCCCTTAATCCTAATTCCTCATGCCAAAAAATTACTAATTTGTAAATATGTTTAACAAAATACATATGTAAAACGCTAACCTGACTTCCCTACTGAGGTGAGGGATGAGGGTGGGAAGGAAGGGTGGAGGGAAATTTTGTAAATTGGAAAGAATGAAAAGGAATGAAAATAAAGAAAGGATCCATTTATCAGATCCTGAAAGAAATCCCCAAATAAAAACTCCAAGAAATATTATAACCGAATTTCAGAATCATCAGCTAAGGAGAAAACGCTACAAAGCATCCAGAAAGAATCAATTCAAACACCAAGGAATCATTACACAGAATTTAGCAGCTTCAGTATTAAAGAATCTGAGGGCTTAAGATGATATTCCAGAGGGCAAAGAAGATTGGATTACAACCAAGAATCAATTCCACTACAAAATGCAACAGACTCTTTCTGGGGAATAGGTGGACATTCACTGAAATAGTTTGGCAAATAACAAAAGTAGCAAAGGGGGAAAAAATAACTGTCCTATAGACTAAGTAGCTTAATCAGATATTTTCTTACACTTTTCTACATATCTTGGTTTGAGTCAATGATTGACACAAAATAGAGGGCACTAGCATTAAGATGTATTGCATTCCATATAATGGAATTCCATTAGCAAAAAAGATGAGTACCACAAAGTCTTTCACATTTTAAACATATTTCTTAGCTGCCATCTTAATATGTCAGCTGAACAAGAAACCCTGGATAAGTGTTTATATTTTTGGAGGTCTGGAGCCAAATATTCACATTTAAATAGTAGAATGTATCTCAAGTTGACATTTTCAATTATCTTTAAATGTCAGAAACCAACTGTGGTTTCTGTATTTATGCTTTCTAATATGTATTTTCTTTAATATATTTAAGCTCCAAGACAAGATCTTTTCATCATCCTTCATTTTCAGAAGGAATTTAATTTAAAAAGAGTTGAATGGAAGAAAATACAGTACATATTCAGAAAAATACAGCTAGGATGGTGTAAGCATTAAATAACAAGTCATGTACACCAGTATGATGAGGATCAGACTTGCTCTGCTTGGTTCTAGAGGATGAGAGCAAGGCTGTTAGAAGTTCAGCAAAATTAGATCTAAGGTCAAAGGGGAAAAAAAAAAACACCTGTCAAGAAGTAGGAAGACTCAGAGCTCCTTGTCACTGAGAGAGTTAGGGCTCAATAGCACACAAAGGCACTAGTTCAGTCACAAATAGTGGACACTATATGAGGGAAATGACATGTAAAAATTATAAATAAGAGACAACATAAACTGGAAATATAGTGCATCATACACATACACACACACACACACACACACACACACACACACACACACACACACGTATTAAGGAGGTCTTGGGAAGAGCTCCATTCAAAGAATGAGACTTTGTTTTTCTGGCTTCTTTCAAATCTTAGGAATGAGGATGAAAGAAATCCAGGGATAGAGAACAAATGAAAATGCTCACAATCAGGAAATTCAGTATCCTTGTATTGCAAGGCAGGGGAGGGAGGAGTATGATATAAAGAAGACTGAAAAGGTAGAAGGGTTTTCCAAGTCCAACAAAAGATGTTAGTTTGATCATGTGGACTATAGTAACCAATGGAATTTAGGAGGGGAAAAGAAGAGAGATATGACCTCACCTGTGTTCTACAATCCTCAAAATTATTCCAATTTGTCAATTGCTTCAACCATTCTCTAACTCCTAATTTCTGACTGTTAGAAGGGAAGGGTCATTTCCCCCCCATTGCTAATCATTTTGCTCCAAACAGAACTGCTGGGCCTTCAAACCAGTCAAAATGAGTTGTGAATAGTTGGTTAAAAGCAGGCAAAATACCCCCTGATTAAGAATAAAAACTTGTATTTGCTAAGAAAGAGAAAAGAAAAACCAAAAACAACTGAATGGAGGAGGAGAGAGGAAAGTTTCATAGACTGACTTAAATCTTACAGAGACTGAAGTTCAAAGGGTTCAATATTCTTTGCTGGAAGAGTCTAGCAGCCCAGCCTATGAACAGGATACTATATCTGGAGTCAAATAATATAGTCAAATCCCACTTGGCTACTTTCCACCCACGTTGTTTTTAACAGGTTATTTACCTTCATAGGTTTCTGTTTTCTCTTCTATAAAATAGGATGGTTATACCAAAGGTCTAGAAATATAACCCTACATTATCTTGAAGTAATCACCAGAATTTAAGCATAGATCTTTGGAACCTCATGGAGTATGCCAGCACTTTAGTTTTTCTTCTTGTAGCACTTGATATTCAACATTTCACTTGACAGACAGAAGAACACCTTTGGGAAATCCATTTTAATCCTTGTCACCTCCTTTCAGGGCTGTCATCTTCAGGGTTATTATTAATACTATCTGGAGTCAAAGGATCATTGCTGAGCTTCTACATCTGATGGTCACTATGTGACATTGGCAAAGTTGTAATCCTCTCTGGGCCTCAGTTTCTTCATTTGTAAAAGGAGAGTTGAATTGTCCTCTGAGGTCCTTTACAGTCCAAAATCTCAGACCCTCAGTTTTCTCATCTATGAATTGATAAGAGTTGAAATAGATGATTTATAAGGTCTTTACAGGACTAGGATGCCAGGTCAATCTGGGCATGATGCCTCCTTTTCTTCATCCATGAAAGAAATTTCATATTTGTAGTGATAACTTTACTCATGTGAGTCTAACAATACTGTATCAACTATTTCAATTTGATACTTTTAACGCAAACGAGTAGGGGTTAACCAGCAGCAGAATGGGTAGAAGAGGAAATTTGAAAGTACTTTTGAGTGTTAGCTCCAATGAGCCTCAATTTCTCGAGGCCATCTTAAAAGAATTGGATGGCTACTGATTTGCATTGGAAGAGTATTTTGACTATCCATTTTCTATAGAAATGAAAAATTAACTTTCTAAATTAAGTTTTCCATACCAATTTTTTTTAAATCTAAGTACTAGAGATATATTTTTATAAAGATAGAAATTGTTCCTAGTTAGGACTTGCCTTCTAGCCAGTGCCCATCTTGGCCATTGCTGAAAGATTCTGGGGTAGACAGAGCACTGGCTGTAATTAGCAGAGAGTGGAAGTCTCATTAACAGCTTTGGGTAGGGAAAGAAGTGAAAATTCTCAAATAGTCACAGAAGTAGTTCACTTCTGAGGTCCCTTCCAGTTCAGGGACCGATTCTCAGTGACAAACCCACATTATCTGAGTTTCTACTATGAGTTATTAGAAGGGCTCCTGAGTTTAGAGAGAGAGACAGACCCCATTTACCTCACATTCTCTTTTGAGGGGAGTAGCAATAGCTACTACTCAGTATGGCAGAATATGGTGGTGGATAACAATGACAGACTTCCAGAGTTATTTGGTTTCTGGATTAGCCCTGGAGTGGCAGTAGTCCTATAAGACAGAAACCTGAAAAGTACTAATTAAATTGTTTTTTAAAAGGCTTGACATCGCAATCCTAGATCTCAGGATCGAAGATTTAGGAGTTGGAGAGGATTTCAGAAACATTGAGGTCAACCTTTTCTTTCTATAGAAGGGGAAACAAGAATCTAGGGAGTCTAAAGAATTTGAACTACTTGTTTCCTTGGTAACCCAAGATTCAAAGTGTGACCTAACTATCCTATTAGAGGCAAAATTGTATAATATAGAAGTATCAAACATGCAGCCCTAGTGTGGATTAAGCATTTCCAAGTGTGGCCCAAACAAGATTAAAAAAATTCAATTTGGAAATATTTAACAAAATAAATAAAAATGCAATGAAGCCTAGATAATATACTTTAAAACTTCATTAATATATGACTGGCTCAGATTCTTACGTATGAACTTGTGGGGTTTTATTTCACTATACCATTGGTATAATGAATTGGGCACTGAACTTGGAAACAGGAAGACCTGAGTTAGGACCATACAGCTAAAAAAATCCAAGATGAGATTCAAAGACAAAAGCATGTAAACTTTGCACATTGCAATCCCTCAAAAGGGCTGATGAAACTTATAGATCCCTTCTCAGAAGAAGGGTTTTAAATGCATAAAGTAAAATACACAGGATTACAAAGGAACCCAATGATATTGAAATGCAGTTATCAAAGTATTTAAATTAACAGATAAAGTTAAAATGTTTGTCTTAAGGTGGCAGAGTCAAGATGGTGAAATGAAATCACCACCTTTTTGCTCTTCTCATTTAATAACACCTCTGCTACAACCTAAAAAACCACACTACCATATTCTAATTGGAAAAGAGAAAAACAAAGCTCATGAATCATTTTCCAGCCTAGGGAAGCTTAGGAAGATAGGAAAGTCTTTAGACACTGGCCTGGAGTTGGCCAACCCCGCAGAAGTAGAGGTGCCATTGAAGAGCAACTAGTGTCTAGAAATAATAAGAAGCCTGTGACAAATCAATATCAAAGCACTGAGACAGAAAGGGAGCCCTCTGAACCAGCATTGGAAATGAAATCATGATACCCAAGATCTCTGCTGCCCATCACTCAGGTCCAAATTGAAGTGCAATGGGCAATGAGAGGACTCCAGCTCTGAATGGACCAAGAATTAGCTTTGTGGCTGAGTCCAAGAGAGAAAGAATAATTTAGATGCAACATTTAGATCCATGTATAAACATGCAGTGAAGCAGATCACAGCAGAGCATCAAAAAGGAGTGAGGAGAGAACCAAGAATTCAGTAGCATTAAGTCTACAGAATCTCTCAATAAGTTAAGAGTAACTGAATCTAACAACATATTATTAAAACCCAACTATACACAAACTAACAGACCCAAACCTGGATCAGAAACTTGCCAAGTTCAGACTTGGAGGGCAGTGAACAAACTTTTCCCCACATCCATCACCTTAGAAGCACAAAAATCTTGTAGGTCCTAGAGATTGAGCTATGAAGATAGCAGAAAGTCATAAAAAGACAAAGGTTCAGATTTGCAGCTATGCTCAAAGGGAAAACTTTATATATACTTTGATCCAACAGTAACCCACTGTATCCCAAAGAAGTCATTAAAAAGTCAAAGGAACCTATATGTACAAAAATATCTAAAACTTTGTGTCAACAAAGAATTAGAAATTGAGGGAATGCCTATCAAATGGGGAATGGCAGAAACACTTACGACATGAATGTAATGGAATACTGTGGTGTCATACCTATTCAATATTTCTTATTTTAAAAACTTGGAAAGATTTACATGAATTAGAGTTGAATGAAATGAGCAGAACCAGGAGAATATTGTACACAGTAATATCAGCATTGTGTTATGATCAACTATGATAGATAATTGTATTGCTGAAAGAGCTAGGTCACAAAGATTTGGACATGACTGAAATGACCAAAATAAACCTGAGAAGACTCATATGAACTGCTACAAAGTGAAGTGAGCCAAACTAAGAAAACACTCTATACAGCGACAGTGATATTTTAAATACCATTGATATTGGAATTGTCATGGATCTGTGTTGATGAAAGCTCCTAAGTGTTTCAAGAAGATTTACTATGAATATGCTATCCATTTCCAGATAGAACTCAGAAAAGTTTCAGTTGTCTATTATTTCTTACTTTTTAAAAAAAAAATGACCAATGAAAATTTTGCTTTGCATTAATATGTATTTACAATGGGTTTTGTTTTTCTAGATCTCTCATTAGGTGGTAGAAAGCAAAAAATTCAGAACTGGGGTGGGGTGAAGAGTTTTATGAATAACTACAGTCCCCCAAAGACTATTTAGTATGAAATTCTCATTTGGTAGAAATGAGGACTCTGTCTTGCTGAGGAGAACTCTGGCCTTTATTCAGTTTTCTTCAAGTCTTAAGAACTTTTTTCCAAACTTCATTTCCAGTTCTTCAAAAGAGCCATTTATGACCCTAGAATTGCTTTGAATGAACATGACTTTCAGCTTTGAGATGAGGACAAAGCCATCCATTTCAAGTTTCTGAAGGAAAAAGACTGGGAAGAGGTGGAAGGAGCTGCCCATCTCCATCATGTACTTATCCCCATTTGCTATACTAGTGACTTTCAGAAACTTCTCCTTGGGTGAGATCTGGATTTCTTTTAATTATATTGAGTTTCCTTGCTTCCAATGAGAAACCTTCTCTCTATTGTCCAGTATAAGTTCTCCTACACACACACACACACACTCTGATCTGTTTTGATGAATTGAATAAATGGATTTTTTGGATGAAGTGCTATATATATTCATTGTACAATTAGTTCTTGGGCAGAAAAGGGTTCAAGCCTTGGTCATAAACTTGACCCTAATCATATTCACTTAAGACTAATATTTAAGGGAACATACAGATAAACTAACCTAGTGCACCAAAGTGGTAACATCAAGCCCCTCTTCAGGAGGGAATGAAAGTGTTCCTAGCGAAGGGTGGAAGAAGTGGCTGGAAATGTCTATTCTATCTACCTTCTAGTTACACAAAGATACCAAAGGATGAAAGAAGGAAGTTAGATGCTATGTCCTGTGACAGAGGATGTATAGTGTAATGCTGACAAAGTATAATGTTGACAGCTGAGAATCTGTATACAGAGAGCTAGAAAGATTAACAATGGTCCATTAAGATATGAAAAGATTGTACCAAGTTCTCCATCATTTACTTTTGACATTTTTAAACATTAAAAAGATGCAGAAGATGTAACTTGAGAAGGGGACAAATGTTATGTCCTGGAAGAGGACTCATGATAGTGATCAACATTGTTTAGCTTGACCTGGTGGACAGAACAGACAATGGATGGAAGTTACATGGGTCAACTGAAGTTTTTTGTAGAAATAACTTCCTAATTAGAAATACCCAAGAGAGGCATAGAATAGGTGTAGAAGGTAGGCTTCTGAGTGACCACTTGTAAAGTGTTGCAGAGGGTATTTCCTTTTTCAGATACCAGCTGAACCAAGTGATCTCCCAGATCCCTTCCCCATCCAGCCTTAATGGATCTAACAGCCTCATCCCTTTCATAAGCAGACCTGCAAACAAAGTCAGGTTTGAACAGGCTACAGTGGGGAGGAGAGAAATGGGGGAAATTAAACACTTACTTGAAATTAATTTTTCCCAGGTCAGCCCCAGGCTAGGGATATTGGTTCTCCTGGCTGTTTCCAGCTAATGTGAATCACCTATTGTCAGAATGTCGAAAAACAGGTTGGAAGTTAATATATTTTCCCTGGGTTAGCTGTCAAAAATCCTAAACTTTTTAAGCTTCTCTCTCCCCATGTTTTCTTTTAGGAGCCTTGAATTGGCCAAGTATGCTTTTGCTGGTTTGGTGGATGGGAATAGGGAAAATGCTATCCAAGAAGTCTTAGGAGAAAAGCTGATGGCTATCACCACCATAGGCTTAAGAAAGGAAAGTCATTAGTCTTTGTAGCTTCTTTGGGGTAGGAAGTGAGGGGACCCTGCATGTTTATGTTAATACCAGCTGGTCTTCCTATTTCCCCAAGTAGCTTCCAAGATGTGTGAAAATTCAGGATATATTTTACCTCTTTGGATATGAATTTTATTACATATGCAAATTTGACCAGCCTCCAACAATAGGAGAGAAGAGGTTGGGGAAGGGGTATACAAAACTAAGGCTATTGGACTGAATAAGGTCCTTTCCAACTCTAATGCAATGAATCTTATATTTAAAAGAAATCGGTGCCAGTAGCCTCAAGGGCTTTCCCTCCTGTGATATGAAGACATGGTTATCTTCGATTACCAAGGATGAGCATCATTATCTGGGGTCAAGAGGTAAAAAGTATAGAGAGTAGTGTTTTGACCATTTCTGCTTCAGGCTTAGGGAGAGCCAAGGAGGCAAAGATTAAGAGTACCTGAAGACCCTTTCAATATGACTTAGATTCTTCATAATGACTTCAAAATTTATGTAAGTTGTTAGAAGATATGAAGAATTAAGAGTTTAAGAGAAGTTTACTATGATCAGGTGGAAGAATCAATGAATGGCAACCTGGTAACATTAAATTGGTGAAGATATTATTCCTTTCCTGTTCCAACTCTGGGACACTATTAATGAAATCATTCTACTTTAAATTCTGAAATATATAGACATAAACCTGAAAAATTATTTAACTGCTTTAAGCCATGGAAATTCACCTTTACTTTATGTTACCATAAATTGATGTATGATACAATTTTTATTTTTTCACAATTTTTATTTTTTCACTAGCAAAAGAAAAAAGTTCCTTGCGTATTTCAACAGAATCCTACCATGAATCAAGACATGAAATTTCTAGCAAGGAAGGAGGCAACAAAAACAGTACAAAGGAGAAATTTGCTTTCAGGATCAGGGTTCACTTTGCAGCCCCTTCTCTCGCTAAAGAAAATAAAACCCTGGGGCAGCTAGGTGGTGCAGCAGATAGAGCAGTGGCCCTGGAGTCAGGAGTACTTGAGTTCAAATTCGGCCTCAGACACTTAATAATTACCTAGTTGTGTGGCCTTGGGCAAGCCACTTAACCCCATTGCCTAGCAAAAAAAAAAAAGAAAAAGAAAAAGAAAACCCTAAAGAACAATTATTGGACAAATAGAAACTGATGAACCTGAGGGATCAAGATGCCAAATTCAAAAGATTGAAAAATTGAAGAAAATATGAACAGCTTTAAGGAAAAAAACACTAAGCCTGGAGTTGGGAAATTCTGAAGTCAAAACTTGGTCTTATACATATATACTAGCTGTGTGACTCTGGGCAAGTCACTTAAACCCAATTGCTTTAAAAAAAAACCAAACAAACCAAGGTGTCCCATTTGACCTCCATCCCACTTAGGATCCTAGAACTGCGGTCCCTTCTCAGCATCCTTTCTTCTTTCTCTCCCTCTATTCAAGTGAACTGTAGCTAGTTAGTTCTCAATGGCTATTCTGTCTTCTTGATCTAGAAGACTTGGACAGGACCCAAGACCATTGATCATGGTCAATTGGAGATGACCTGTTGAGAGAAGGCCCTGGGCCTTGAGAGAACATGGGAAAGGCTTCTTAATGTGACATTTTAGCTGAAAAGTGAAGGAAATTTGAGGAGAAGCAGAGAAGAAGAGTCACAGACATGGAGGACAGCAAGCGGAAATGTCAGAAGAGGGAGTGTCTCACTGAAGAAGACTGAGAATGTTACCATCATTGGATCGATGTGTATGCGATGAATGAAAGGTTAACATTTGTGGAGATGGGAAAAAGGTGTTATGAGAAGAATGTAAAGGTAGAGAAGGCACCAGGTGCTGGAGGTCTTAAAAATTTAGGTTTATCCTCTTATATTTGATTCTAGAGGCAATGTCAGAGCCACTAGAATTGATTAAATGAAAGGGAGTGTCATGGTCAACCTTGTGCTTTAGAAATTTTTATGTGTTCAGAAAGTGTTGATAGGGGTTTTTTATAATGGCAAAAGAATTGGAAATGTAGGGAATGCCCAAACAAGCTACGGTTCATGAATGTTATGGAGTACCATTGTTCTGTAAGAAATCATGAGTGGCCCGACTTCAGAAAAGCATGGAAAGACTTTAATGAACTAAAATGGAGTCAAGTGAGCAAAACCAGCACATTATACACATTAACAACAACTTTGTGAGATGATCAGTGCAACTCTTCCTACAGCAATTCAGTGATCAAGGATAATCTTAAAGACCCATTCAGGAAACTATCATTCACATGCAGAGGATAAAAAAACCAAAAACTATGGAGTCTGAATGTAGAATGAAGTATGTTGCTTTCACTTTTTAAAATTTCTTTTATGGTTTTCCTACTCAGTTTTAAGTCTTTAAACAGCTTGACTAAGTATGATAAACATGATTTTATGTTTAACCTATATCAGAGTGCTTGCTGCCATGGGGAGGAGGGTGGTGGAAAATGTGAATTGAAGCTTGCAAAAGAACTGTTAGACTATCTTTGTATATTATTGGAAAACAAATTAATAAGGAGAAAAAAGGAAACAAGATTTAGCACTTGATGGATGAATTGGAGTAGGGTTTGAATTGAAACAGGGACATCAACTATTGCAATTGTCCAGGCATAAAGTGATAGAACCAGTTATGTGAAAGGAAAAGAGTCAAGATGGAAGCATATCAGAACCCAGATTTCAGCACCATGGGGCTAACTTTCAGATATCATATTGTAGTTATGGGTTCTGCTATCCCAAAAATTCATGAGAAGTATAGCTGTTATGAAGCTGAACACTAGGTGGTCACCTCAAGCTAGAAATGGGCAACATTCAACAACATATGTGTGTGTATACACACACACACACAAAAGGAATATCAAGAAAATATCTTTTTTATTCAACTGTATGGCAGTTCCAGTTATCTGAAGGCATTGGACCTATATTGATGCTTATTTCTTTCAAAAGATTTAAATCAAAGTAGCACAGTAGAATAGGGAGAAAACTGGTTACTTTAATTAAAAAGAGATTTGGGTTTTAAACTTTGCTCTTTCATCATATGATGATTATATGACTCTGAGAGTCAATTTAACCTTTCAGTGCCCCCAGCCCAAGAGATCATATGTTATAGAGGTAAATCAAAAAATATTTTATTGTTTTCCATGTAGGAGGCCCTAGGCCAATCCAGTGCCCATCTGCATTGATGGAATCCCTCAATAGAGCTCCCTAAATCAAATAAAAATGGTTAAGGCATTCACACCAGAAGTACAATATAAATAATAATATAGTGAGAGAGATAAGCAGGTATAAGCATATAAATCTCTGAGATCATTTAATCTGTAACCCCAGGAAAGATTCAAGAAGTTCATAGGTAAGAACTCTGGTCAGTTGAAAACAGTCCAAAATCAGTAATTTTCCTGCAAGTTCCCCTAAGGTACATGAGGTTGAGTGCCAAAGGTTCCATGATGAAAGCAACAGAAGCTATCTTGTGGAAGTCAGTCTCGATAAGGTCCAGGAATCTTCTGGATATCAGATATCAGCTAGGAAGGATAAGTCACACTGGGTCCTAGGAATCAAGAACCTTTTATGGCCAATTTTTTTAAATTCAAAGAATCTATTACAGTGAGTTTTTATATTGAAAATGTGTTAAAGCTCTATTTTCCCCCGAGCATGCTCAATCAGATGAAAAATGGGGTGCCAGGAGAGAGCAAAGAGTTTACCATCTGGGGTTGGTGTTTGTGAGCACCCATTTCCCTCCATTTTTCTCTTTGAATTTAGAATCAGAGTCATGGAAGAAGTTACCCTTTAGAAGATCCAGAAAAACACCCCAGAAAGTCTTGAAAAGTTTAAGTTTTTTTTTTTTTTTTTTAAAAAAGGCTTTAGGTTGTGGTTTTCTCAACTTTCTTCACTAGAATGTTGCAAAAGTGGATGATCTGGGATGACATGAGATCTTTTAACTTTCACCTCTTCTGACCCCTGCCCCTCACAAGAAATGATATTTATATAAGCATGTTAAAGTTTATAAAATATTTTATACGTAATCACATTTGATTCCAATATAATTCTGTGAAAAGATTCTATTGCCTTCATTTTATAGATGAGGAGCCTGAGACCCATGTATTCCAAATAATTTTCCCAAGATTGCATAGTCAATAATTATTGACCTGGTGGGCAGCTAGGTGGTGCAGTGGACAGAGCACCAACCCTGGAGTCAGGAGGATCTAAGTTCAGTTCAGACAATAATCATCTAGCTGTGTGAACCTGGCAAGTCGCTTAACCCCATTGGCCTTGCAAAAATAAGATTGTTGACCAGAACATGATTTAAAATTAAAATCTGGCATAACATCTTCTATTTTCCTGTCATTATCTCCCCTACAGAAACACATCTTAAGGCAGGAACCATTAGGTTTCTTTATCTTTATGCCAATAGCACCTGGCAATAAATATTGTTGATAGCAAATAAAGCCACTGAACTGAGATGGTAGAAGGTGGAGAGATTTGTGCTACAGACTCATTGGGCTCAGTGAATTCCACAGTCCCTCCAATACATGAAATTTCTGTATTCAGCAATTGCCTTTCAGGTATTTCTTGGCCAATTCTGTGGGATCTCAGGCTCATGAGGTGAGACTAAAGGCAGCTGAGCAAAATGTAGAGAAAAAGTAAAATCAAGTTTGAATCCTGACAGATATTTGTCCCAGTTTTATCATCTGTAAAATGAAGATGGTAGGATCTGCTTCTTAGGGTGGTAGATGCTCAAATGAGAATGTATTTTATAAGTTTTAAATGGCTCTTATTCTAGGGTATCATATATAATAAATTATATATAATATATAATATTATATCAGATCTATATATTAAAGAGATTGTCTAGTACTAAAATTAATCCAGGGATTTTGAGAAGTGCAAATTTTCACTGTTCTTAGGAAAAGAGGATGAACCCAGTTAGGAAGTGATGGATAACATTAGTAAGAGAGGTCTATATCAATTCAAAGAAGTTTGACCAACAGCTATTCATAAGGTACCATGTTTTATGAAATAATCTTAAATGTAATTATTATATCCAACATGGAAGAGATGGAAGAAAGGAGATTATATATGATTGTCACTTGAAAGTCTCGTGTGATAGCTACCTCTGTCAAAAGTCACCTCTCTTAATTTTCTAAATCTCTGGCAATGACACATGAATAAGTTATGCAAGTTTTGGTTAATAAAAACAAAAAAAAAAAAACAGGACTGGAATCCAAGGTCTGTCACCAAAGCTGGTCTTCTCTCTGCTACAGTAACCCAATTAAATAATATTTATATTATGTAATTAGAATGCTATATTTGCTTAATAGGAATTTAATAACCATGCTATATTTGTTTAATAGGAATTTAATAACCAAGTCATATCACCTCACTTTTCAGTCTTTTATGAACCTCCAAGACCAATTATTGAACTTCATTTGTAGGGGAAAATTTCCCCAGTAAAGCCCCAGAGCCTTCCCTTCCTGCGACAGGCCATACTATTGACTAGAAAGACCTGTCATCACTACACAAGTAATCCTGGTTTCCCCCAGAAGCCTGGATTGACAAATGGATGCTCTATTATGCTAACTAAGCCTCCAGTTGATTCTTTGTCATCAAGTGTGACTGCTAGTCTTTACAATAGGTCAGGCAGGAAATAAATTGGCAATGGGACCGACTTGGCTAGAAATCCTCCTAAATCCCCCCCCCCCTGCCAAAAACACCACACTTTCAGCAGGATTGATGCCAAAAGGTACCCTGACTCCAATTCAGAAGTCACCTCTGCAGGAGGAATTCTAAGCACTATCTAGGTGAAAAGTAATCTCTCATCTTGCATGCTCCCTATCATTCTCCATGGCCACATTTCAGCCAGATCCAACAAGAAACTCTAGAATCTACAAAAAGAATTGAGAGGAAAAGCTAGCCCCTTGCTTTGGGCTTCATTCCATCCAACAGAATACACTAGAGGGCCCCCTCCTCCCATAGGCAGGCCAGGGATATCTGCTCCTGGAAACCCAGTTTATCCTCCAGTTTCCCCAAGACTCAGGATTATTTCTATGGTCAAATTAGAGAAAAGTTTCAAGTAGCAAAGGGAATGTGAAATGCTGCCTCTCCAAAAACAGCATGTCTGAACAGAGACATGACAGATACCCAGGAGATAAGACAACCCAGAATATTTGTCCCTCCTTTTTGTTGGGGGGGGTAGGGTATTCATTATAGCCTTTAGTGTTTTACACCTTGTGATTCTGCAACAATCACTTGCGCTCAAATGACTTATATTTCATTAACATTTCCAATTACTTTTTAAAGTTCCAAATATGTATTCTAAGAGAATTTGTTTGGATTTTGGCGTCGTCTTTGACTGACAACATAGGATTATAGCCTACCACTACTGTGCTTTCACGTGATGGGAACTTAAAAGTATCCTACAAAGGTGCTGTATTTCAGGGTTCAAAATCATTTTGTTTATTCCCTGTATGAGATGAGGAACCCCAGTAGATATCAATTTCCTTATTGGAGAGATCAGAGGCTTCAGTTAGCCTCTTCTCACTCCAATTTTATAATTATAGGAAATCAGGCCTTTCTAGATCCATTTCTTTATCTATAAGAGGATTTTTGTAGTTTTATTTATCATATATAAGAATCCTGTTGCTAATTTATCAGTATTATAGCTTCTAGCAGCTTCTTCCCACTCTAATTTTATAATATCAAAAGTTAATTAGGCCTTTGTAGACCCATTTTCTTATCTGTAAAAGAATTTTTACAGATTTATCCTAAGAATCCTATTGCTAAATCCAGTATTGTAGCTCAAGTACTGTGTATAAACTGACAGGCCTTTTTCTAGTCTCACTTCCCTACTTTAAGAAAAAATTTGCAAATCCCTTTGCCTACATCCTCAATCTCAAGATTGCTGCTAATTCAGAATATTGGTCCTGGTAGGACTGTTTCTGCATATACCTAGCAAGGACCTACAAATGTGTTTGTATATCTGCCATGCCTTTAAAAGACAGATTGTCCAAGCTTCCCAGCCCAGGCACCAGTCTTGTCATAGGCCTCTCTGATTAGGCGGTGATGGGAAAAGCATCAAGCAATCAAAACCAATTTCTGGTGACCACCAGCTAAGCCACCAAGGCTGGCTGTCCAATCACTTGACTCTGAAGTTATCAAGTCTCAGGGTGGTGGGCCGATATTTGAGAGCTGTGATAAGGCCTCCTAAGTGGCAGCATGTTGTAAACATTCCCACTGGTGCTGTTCGATTAGAGTGCTGGGAAAATGCCTGGAAGCTACTAGGGGGGCCCATCATGGTGTCAGGACTAGGCTGAAGGGTGGGAGCATAAGGAAGCTGTTGAAAAGGTGACCAGTTGGAGCCACTGAGGTAGAGTTTTATGGAGTGTTTGGCACTGAGACAGGGATCCCAAGACCAGTATCATAAGAGTTTGAGGTATTGCTCATTTGTGGGCACCACTGTCTAGGACAGAAATTGATAAGGATCCAGAAAAGGGCAACCACAGTGGAATTCAGATCATGTGGAGTTCAGTTGAAGGAATTAGGAATGGTTTTGCCTGGGAGAACACTTCAGTGGGGCATGGCAATTACCTTCAAAGTCCTTGAATGTCTAACTTGTAGGAAGAGGGATCCTGGATCCAGAGAATTAGACAGAAGAACCTTAAGGTCTTCTGGGCCAATGACCTCACCATTTTAGAGAATTAAGAAATGAAGCAAGAGAGGAAGTTATTTGTTCATAGTTTCACAGGCAGATTTGAACACATGTCTTCAGATTGTATATTTCTTCTTGGCCTCGGTACCAACTGAGAACAATAAGTGGGTGTTACAAAGAGGCAAATGCAGACCCTCGTGTAAAAGGAACAAGTCTAAAGACTGATCTAAGAAGATTGAGACATTGGATGTAGCCAGGTCTACCTCAGTGATAGTCTGCAAGTGAAAGTCAGGTCACTTAACAGGTGTATTTTTATCGTTCATTTGTATCCAACTCTTTACAATCCTATTTGAGGTTTTTTGACAGAGATACAGTTTGCCATTTCCTTCTCTAGTTCATTTTTTAGAGAAAGAAATTGAGGCAGAGAAGTGACTTCCCAAGGTCACAGTGTTTCAGGACAGATTTCAACTCAAATGAGTCTTTCAAATTCCCATATTCAGTTAATATGTCACCAAGTTACCCCTACCAGATAGAGGACTTTTTTGTTGCTGTTTATTACTCCAGCTACCTCAAACTTCAAAATAAACAATTCATCAAGACTGGGAGTTCACAAAATTCCAGTTTAATTCTGAATCAGCCATTTATTAGCTGTGTGACTCTAGGTAAGTCATTTCATGTGCTTGCCTCAATACCTTTCACTAAAGTTCAGTCCTATAATCACTGTCCCATACAGACTTAAGATATTTGTCTCCAGAATAAAGGAAAAACATATCCAATATCTTTTGGCGGGGGTCATTTGCAAAGCAATGGGCTTGAGTGACTTGCCCAAGGTTACACAGCTAGGTAATTATTAATTGTCTGAGGTTGGATTTGATCTCAGGTCCTCCTAACTCCAGGGCTGATGCTCTATTCGTTGCCCCACCTTGATACCCCTTCCAATATTTTTTTTTTTTATTTTAGGATTTTTCAAGGCAAATGGGGTTAAGTGGCTTGCCCAAGGCTACACAGCTAAGTCATTATTAAGTGTCTGAGGCTGGATCTGAACTCAGGTACTCCTGACTCCAGGGCTGGTGCTCTATCCACTGCGCCACCTAGCTGCCCCCCAATATCTTTTAAAGCTAGATATATTTTCATCTATTTTGGAAATGCCTAGTAAGGAAATTCTCCCCTTCTCCCCCAGTGAAAAAGAGCTGATGGTCTAAAGCTACTGAGAATCAGCTGTGGAGAGGTAAAAGTGAATGCCCAAAACCATTCTGAAAAATCTGCTGAGAAAAAAATCCACAGACTGGAGAGTCCACTACTACAGAATAATGGAACAGTTAACTTTGAAAAGATTAATATTTTGTTATAATCTTCTGTATAGATATATATTGTTACAAAGGAAAAAGAAACCTTCATCCAAAGTAAGCAATCATCTAGAAGACATAAGGGTGATTGGGGACACCACTTCCCAATTCCAGAATTGCAGTGTCTTCCATGGAACTGAGTTTAACCTCTCAGCACCTTGAGGGTTCCTTCTGTGAGAAAGATCTTACTAATATGGGAAGTGTTTCTCTATCTACTCTCTTAGAAGGTGTAAGGGAAATTCTCTGAAGATAAATGGAAGGTGACTTAAAGACTGACACAGGAAATGAAAGCAATTAAGCAAGGAGTAGGCCATGGAAAACTCGAAACCAAATCCCAAAACGTGGGGAGAATAGTGTTGCTTTCATGTTTTCTATTTACCTGGGCAACTCAATGATCTCAGGCCAGTTTTGGTTAGGAAAAGGCAAGATTTAGTTTATTTTAGACTCCACTTCTGCATCTACTCATCTCTTCCCAAATGAAATGGCTCTTGGGGAATTCTCACTATGACTTCTTAGAATCCCTCGATTTCTCCTGAAACTCAGTTCAAATACTAGATTTATAAATCTTAAAGCATTATGTCTCAGTAATTCAGTTACTGAGAGTTAATAAACTCAACAGAATGGTATCAGAATAAGTGATGCTAGTTCACTCAAGGGAGAGGGAGTAGTACCCAGTTTAGGAGAGGCAGTGACATAATGGACAGTGTCCTGGACTTGGAGTCAGGGAAATCTGGTTTTAGATCCCTTGTTCTGATATTCCAGAACTCTGAACAAATCATAACCACTCTCAGTCTCAGTTTCCTCAGCTGGAAAATGAAGGGGTTGGATTAGATGACCTCTGAGGTCCTTTCCAGCTCTAAGTCTGAGCCTATGATCCTAATGTTTTGAGAGACTAATTATCTGTTGATTATCGAAGAGCGTTTTGTCAAAACAAATGTGAAAGATGAATGGAGATCAAAGGGCTGCCTGTTGTAATGTTTCAGTCTCCATCATTAGCAGAGGAAGTGTGTTGATCACTCCAAGCTCAATTTGAAATGAGGTCCCTCATCAAATTCTATATCTAGAACATAGTTTATCTTGGGGTGCCATATGGGAGACACTGACAAGGTAGAATACACGTAGGGAATATGAGGAATAGAATGTTGAATCTTAAACATCATTAGAGATTTAGAGCGAAGAGGGCTTCTAGTTTAAAGCCTCCTCCCTTTGGAGGGAGAAACTAAAATGAAGAGGCTTGCCCTTCCCCCCCAAAATGAGCCACTATGATGCAATAGAACATTAGATCAGGAGCCCTGCATCTGACACTACTTAAGTGATCCTGAGCAAGTGACTCACTTTCTTGGGTCTCAGTTTCCTTATATGTAATGGAAGGTACCTAGGGAAGATGGCCTCTGAAATCTCTTCAAAGTCTAAACCCATTGGTCTATGAGAGCAACAGTTAGGATTTGTACCCAGATTTTGAATTTAGTTCTCTTCTCATCATGCCATTCTGCTTAACAAGGCCTTCATGACAGTTTTTTTTAATTATAAAGATTTTAGGGTTTTATACCTTTTTCCCCCCTGATCTTTCAGGACAGTTTTAAGAATCCCCAACACAGAGGGTGACCTAGAGTTTCTTACTGAATATCCATGTCATAAGTATGTTTTCATAGAGAAACTTATTTTCCCCAAGTCAGATAATCATTAAGGGTCCAATAATTCAGTTTCCCTGGTTTTTTTGGAGAGGCCCAAAAAGTTTATTTGCAACTATACTCATTCTGAGCATGCATAGACACATGCCGTATGACATCCGAGTTAAATGTGAACAATGGATGTGACTTACTTGGGGCCAAGAACTCCCCTTTCATCCTTAAATATACACACATAAATACTTCACAAGTTCATAAGAATGTATTTGCCAGCCTCTATTTCCCCACACGAATGCAGTGAAGGCTGAGAAGTGATTCCATATGGAACACATAGGACCCCCAAGCCAAAACTGAAAACTTATCCATGCCCCAGGGAATTGGCATGATGGGGGGAGCCTTAGAAAGACTTGCTATACAATACAGCATTGAGGGAGGAATGGAGGCAAGGGAATGTATCCAAGAGATCGTATGACTGCCGTGTCTGCTCTCTACTCTGGATTCTGCAGTTTCTTATTCACAGGTTATAAATCCAGAGGTTCACCCCTGGTGCCACAGCTGGACCAGTGGTGTGGGGATGGGAGAGGGGCTTCTATAGCCCCTTCTCCCCCAAGGCTGTTGTTAGTGATCAGCAACAAATATGTTTCCATGGTAGAAAGAAGTGGGTAGGCAAGAATGTGCATCTATAAAGTGGCCCAACCTGCTCAGCACCTCAGAATTCATCAGGTCAGGTGCAAACCTTGATGACTTCTTAAGGGATCCTTGAATAGTGATCTAAGTTCAGGGTTGGAGGGGTTGTCAGCCAGCTAGACTTAGCCCTAGAGGGATTAGACACTAAGTCAGGACCAGAGGCATTCTAAACAATCTCACCCAATCTTTTAATCAAAAATCCAGAGACTAATTTTGGATATAAATGCAAGGAATGAACACATTCCCAATTCTCAAGGTTTATGTTCTGACCCCTTCAAGATATCCTCCCTTCCCTTTTTTTTTTTTTAAATTGAGCTACAATAGCATTTCTTGGACTTTGTCTCAGGATTCCATTTCCTCAGAAAATATGGGCTTTCAAAAGAGTCAACTGAATATAAGTTGCCAATATTTACCATGCCAGAGATGAAAACATCTTAGAATTATCAAGATAATTTTGACCTCTTGGGCCCTTGAAGGTGTCCTGGGTATAACCAGACCACACTTTGAGAAATGCTGAACCAGGAGATTTGAAGTTTTTCCTGTCCTAGCAGCTTGTGATTTTATTAGCACAGGGAATTCCCTTTCCTAATCCAAGTTCATTAGCACCTTTCCACAAACTTAGTCTCAAAGCTGCCAATCAGCCAGAGAGGAGAGCACTTTAACCCAGGTCACACAGACAGGGGTATATCCCAGATGAGACTGAAATCAGGTCTGCTGGTTTCCAAGTCCAGTACTATTCACTATACCATGTTCCTTCTCAAAATCCTACAGAATAAAGCAAATGTTTTAAGAATTAAATGAGATTTCTCCAAAAGTCATCCAGACTTTAAGCTCAGGTGTTGAATTTCTTGGTGAAAGAGGAGATAAAGCAGGAGCACTGAATCTACAGGCAGATATTTAATGAGAATTTGTGTTTGAGCTAAAGGAAAGTAGGGAATGATCACTTGAGGTGCCTGCTGGAAGAAATGGAACTCAAAATATCAACAGATTTCTTTTCATTTTTCTCCCCATTAAACATTCTCTCCCTTGCACTTTCATTCCACTGGGGGGGTGGGGGGAAGAGAAAGGAATATTATGAGAAATGTTCAATCAAGTAAAACTAAGTCATTCCAAATAAAGAATCAGAGATAAAATTACATGATTATATAAAAGATTTACACAAAAATCAATTCCATGAAATTTCTAGACTCCTAGCTTATGCCAGTCTTCCTGGTTCCCTCATAGGGGTAAAGGGATGCCAACTTATGACCAGGGTTGTGACTCTGGGATGGGCAAAGAGATAGCTTATGTCATTATGTTATTAGCAACCTCTAAGATTTGAGAGTCTGAGAAACTTCTGATGGCTCCCTCTCTTAATTACAAGCTCTGGTCAGACCTCAGTTCATCTATGTATTTCCTGTATAGCCTTAGGCAACTCACTTTCCTAGGACTTCATATTAAAAACCTTTTTAAAATGGTGGTTAAACTAGGAGACCAATCCCAAGATCCATTGATTTCTACATAATGAAATCCCTTTAGCTTTACCTCTTCCCTCTGGTCCTGGAGTTGACACCAGTAGAGCAGGGAATGGAGATTAACCATTGGAAAGAACTCCCTCATAGCCTGGGAGTCATTCCTACTTCCTTCTCAGACTACAACAGAAACTCGGATCCAAGAAAATTTCAGGTGGGTTTGGATTTCAGAAAGGTGGAGGGATGGAGATGGAAGAAAGACAGGTCAAGGAAGTCACTGATTTATCCTCTTATCCTTTGTGCCGACCATCTGTCCTCATTAACTCTCCCAAGTTTATGAGTTTTTAATCTTTTCCACATATACAATATATGAACATTCCACATTATTCTTTTATAGTTCACATACTTTCATGTTCGGATTATGTCCTTATGAATTATGACTCAAGACACATACTGTTGTACTTGTTTCTTGCTTACACTAATGAAGTAACATGAATTATCTCCCCCACCAACATACCAAATGGCGCCATGAACTAATCTGGCACCTCCCTCCCATGGGGTCTAGACCACTAGCAAACCATTTCACTCCTTGTGATGGAAACTGGGGCCCAGTAATGATTCAGAGGGATCAAACCCAACTTCCAAGCAACTCTGATCAACCATGACAAAGGGTCTTCTTGAAGACTAGCTCTTGTCTAGGTTGAGCAACAATTATTATCTAGAACATGAGAAACGATCATCCAATTCATAATCCTTGCTTTACATGTAATAGGTTAACCCCACCCCTTTCATACATCAGGAAGGGGAAACAATATGCATTTGTATCTTGCCTACTACAGGCAACAAGATAAATATCTTTTACAACCATCTCATTTAATTATCACAACATTTGCAAGGTAGGCGTCATTATCCCCATTTTATAGTTAATGAAACTGAGGTAAAAAGATTAAATGACTTGCTCAGAGTCACTAATCTAATAAATATCTGAGGCTGCATTTGAACTCTGATCTCCCTGACTCCATACCTACTACTTCTCTATCCACTGAGCCACCAGCTGCCTTGAGACAATCCATCTGAAGGAAGCAGGAAAAACATCTTAAATGGAATCAAACATTATGAATATCCAAGAGACACCTTTTTAAAAACAGCACACAAAGGGCAGCTAGGTAGCACAGTGGATAGAGCACTGGCCCTGGAGTCAGGGGGGACCCGAGTTCAAATCCAGCCTCAGACACTTAATAATTACCTAGCTGTGTGGCTTTGGGCGAGTCACTTAGCCCCACTGCCTTGCAAAAAACTAAAACAAAAAAAAAAACCACACCAGCAGACAAGGCAGCTAGGTGGTGCAGTGGATGGAGCATTGGCCCCAGAGTCAGAAGGACCCAAGTTCAAATGTGGCCTCAGACATTTATGACCTAGCTGTGTGACCTCTGGCAAGTCACTTAAACCTACTACCCTGTAAACAAACAAAAAACCCAGCACACTAAGTTCAAGATATCCACAGTGCTTTGTGGACAACCAGTGTCTTACACATGATTATTCAGAGATTTGAAGGGTACAGGTGAGAAACTATGATTCACAGCAATTGAACTAGTAGTATCAAGAAATTGAGGGGGGCAGAAGACATACTTGCCAGTAAGATGAATTTGAGGGTGCTTTTGTTTTAAATACAAGTGATTTGTTGATCACAAAAGGAGGAATTGTAAGAAAAAGAAAGTTTGTCCAAAGAGACCATTTGCAAGATAGTACACCCAAGAAAACAAAACCTTCTGACTAGTGCTGACCCACAAGAGAATTGATTGAAACCCAATGTGTTTTGCTGATCAATGAAAAGGATTTGATTAGTAGAGAGCTCATGTAAAAGAATCGATATTTGAAGGACTGATGAGGGAAAGTATTATAACTATCTACAGAGCTTGGGTGACATGTAACTTCCCACAACCAAGAAGATTTACCTGTCTTGCCCATCACTGACTTCTACAGGTTGATACGAGTAAACCTATAGCAGTCTATTGAGGGCAGAGCTAATTAGCTGGCAGATTTTAGACTTGATTGATGCTGTATTGAAAGCATACGACTAACAACTGTACTCTGAGATCAACTGTTTTAAGAATAGAACAGTAGCTTCATCCTGTGAGATAGTAGACACCGAAGAATACATGGTACAGACCATGCCTTAGAAGGGATATTTATAATTCATATTTCCTACAATGATGTCTATTCTTCCCACATAGGTATTTCATTGACAGAAGTATGACGCAAGTTTATGAATGAGCTATTGGGGCTTTTATTGCTTTTACCTAGTCATTTAAATAATTTACATTTTAATTTTAAAGTGTTAAAAACTGGGCTTGTTTCCATGGGGAAAAACTCATTGGTGGAGCCTCAGGAGCTATATACAGGGAAAGGGGGGCCATGCCCCCCAGATCTATCAAAGTGGCTGGAAATGGAATGAGCCAATCCCTGCAGAGATAACTAGAATTAAATGAGAAAATTAGGGGTTGAAGTATTACATAAGCAAACAGATGCCCAAGACTCCAGTTTTTCAAGGACAAATAGAAGGTGGAAGAGTTTGGATTCAAATTCAGTTTGGGACTCCATTTGGTATTTCCTGATGAAATCTAACTGAACTGCCTAATCTAGTACCACAAAAAGGCTTTACACCCAAATTGGCGTAGACATCTTAAATTTTTAATATTAGTATGGTTTTATATACATATGAAAAATTGTTGGATTTGATGATGATTTTTTTTTAAAAACCTGAGCTTAAAATAAATTTATGTGACCAGCTCAAGTAGTCTTTTCAGAGGGTAAAGCCCCTCCCCAACCAAAAGAGCTTACCTTTACTGATATCTATAGCTTGAAAGTGGCACCCTTCTAGTAGCTTCCTCCTTACTGAGAAGATGTGTACTGAGTACACCTAGCTGTAGTCAATTTAGCTGCAACTCAAACTGGCATTGCTGCAGTACCTTTTGAAACCTGGATTTCTCCAGGGTTACTGGAGAGGTGGCCATTTGCTGATGATTACACAGTGGGCAAGACAGGATCAGAGTCCACATTCTTCCTGCCTTCAAGTCGGGGACCATTTATCAGATAACATTGTCTCAAGATATTATAAGAAAGAACTTGTCTTCAGAATTAGAAGTTTTCTTCCCAGCCTGATCCAACTAACAACTGAGGAATCCTCTAAGACATTCTATCATAGTCAAATGAAATATTTGTAAAACCTGGCACAATGGGCAGCAAAAATCTTACTCCTTTCCATTATCCAGACTTTGCAGCAATTTTTAGTACTTCCCGAGAAAGATTGTTCAATTATTGTGTGTTCCAACTATTGAGACTATCAAGTGTTAAGTGCATTGTTACTCTGCTCCTCCCTTCAATCAGGTAGAAGTCTAACTTTTCTCCCATGTGATAGTTGCCTTCTAATATTTAAAGAACTATCTGCTGGCCTCCTGATCCATATCTGATCTACATAGCTCTGGAGGAGAAATGGAGACTAACTTTGCACATTTAAATCCAACTCACTAACATATCATGGCAACACTTCCCTGATGTCATGATCATTGAGAATGAAAGAAATATCAAAGTAGCTAACAATGGTTTTTTCTTCCTAGTCTTCTGTGTTCAGTACCCCTTAAATTCATCCAATCTGAGATGGAGAAATAGAATAAGATTAATAGAAGAGCTAATTAGGAGAAAAAACCTTGGAATAAAAAAAATTGTATGACATTTGTTCATGTTTGGGGCAATGGGAAACCATTAGAAGTGACTTTTTTTTGAAATGGGAGACCTGAATGTGAGTTTACTTTAAGTCTCATCTCTGGTACCTTCAGAGGAGGAATTTTTTTTTAAATCCCATTACTTTTATTACTTCCCTTATCTTTGTTATTTACTTAGCTTTCTCTCACCCAGGTAAAAGGCAAGTCCCCAAAAAGATGGGATTTATTTTTGTATTTGTATTTCTTGTACTGGGCCTCATAGCCATTTAATATTTATCTAATCCCATTAGGTGAATCCAACTATATGAAGGGTCCAGGAATTTGGCACAATTCCATAGCTCAATCTCCCTATTTTACCAATGAGGAATGTGAGGTCTAGAATTAAGTAGCTCAGGTATCCTATGAGAGAACCAGGACTGGAACCCAAATCCTCAGGCTCCAAAACCTTCCAATTCTTTCCAAGGCAATATTCTCTGGAAACTTGGTACCCGATGATATATTGGAGAAAAACACAGTAATCTAAAGCTTAGGGAGGGAAAGGTTTCTAGGAGGATGAGAAACATCTTGAAGTTGAACCATTAACTAAGCAGTCTAAGATGTCTAGGGCTTTATGAGGATTAAGAAAAACCAAACAATAAAACCTTATTCAGAAAGAAAATAGTTACTTGAAAGGAAGAAGTCATTGTTGGGTAAGAAGTCTCATTTCAGTTTTCAACCAGGTTCAGCTCTTATTCCTCCATTTGGATGAATAAATTTGTTTATCTTTACTCATACAATATTTGAGGGGAGGGGCAGGTTTTCTAAATTGACCTGAGATTTTTTAAACCTAGATGGACCATTTTTCTAGAGGCAGGACTGTTTGCCAAGCTGTATTTCTAAATATAATAAATAAATTTGGGGGGGGAAGAGGAGAGCAAAAAAGAGAATATATTATTTTTAAATAAGCTGTGGATTTCCTTGCCCTTTTATTAATGAAAGCCTCTAGTAAAACTCCTTAAATGTGGATCTTGACTCTTTGCCCAGGACCTGTGGACAAGTTTTCCAATGCAACATTAATAAAGCAAGAGGCTCAGAAGGTTTCCATTAAGTCAGCGGGGCTGGATGGACTCGCCTTTCAGATACTGTAATTCTCCAGTGCGGGATAAATCATCTACTTCTACCGTCTGAATTTCTATTTTGATTTTTCTTATTAAAAAGAGAGAAACTTTTCTTGCTTTGGAGCAATCAGCCTGAAATAATGCATTGGGGAGAGGGGGGAGGAGGGTTCCCCTCGTGGTATGTCCCTTCCCCCACTCCCATCCTAAAATGTGGCCCACAGCTGCCCTAGCCTTATAATCATGAAGAGGACAAAGCTGATCAGGAGCAGGTTTTCCAATAAGAAAAAAAGCAAAAAAAGTCCATCAGATTGGACAAGAGACTTCAGTTCATCTAAGAGAAAACAGAAAGCCAAGATTGTCCAACCAACTTTCTTATCCATTCTACTGGTAATAGGAAGGAGAAACTATCAATTGTGGGAATGAAAATTGGACGTAACTGAACGAGATAAGGTTTAATGTTGTCTAATCCAGTAAGCAAGAATTAGTCACTTAGTGTGACAAAGGAAAGAAAGACTGGGAGTTTAGTGTGTGTATGTGGGGGGGGGATACTTTGGCATCAGGAAGACTCAAGTTTGAGGTTCAAGCACTGGCTCTTTAACCAAGGGGTAAGTCAAAAAACAATGATGAAACCAATCATCTTTATAGTGGCAAGTAATGGAATTGTTGCCAGTCAATCTACATTGATCCAGAAAGTTTCCTTCCTAGATTTCACCACTGTAGGTAATTTGAATCAGTTTGATTTAATTCATAACAATCTGTAAGTGACAGCATACAACACAGTTTAAGTGAGGACAGAGACAAAACACCACCTTCAAGAGATCTACATTCTAATACAGGGATTCTGAAGAGTGGTTTAAAGTACATTTTCCACTCCTCCTCCCCCATCAGTCCCCTCTGAAACAGAAGTCTAAGATCAGGAAATGAATGACTCAAGTCATACTCAGATAACCCAGTGGCAGATCCAGGATCTAGATCTAGATGTTTTTCCTCTGTAGCACTATCAAGGGCATTCTAGAACCGGTCCCACAAACTCCTTAACTCAGTTATTTCATTTCGAGTTCAAGATGGGCTGTGGATAATCCACAGGACACACGGTCAATCACACCTTACTCAAAGACTTAATCAATGAGACAAAAAGATATTGCTACTGACCAGCACAGACCTTGTATTGAGTCGTTTCTGTCAACTGACACTATAACAACATTGGAGTTTTACTGGAAGATACTAAAGCAATTTGTATTTTCCTTCTCCAGCTCATTTGACAGATGAGCAAACTAAGGCAAATAGCATTAGGTGACTTGCTCTGGGTCACACACAACTAACAAGTATCTGAGGCAAGATTTGAATTTAGGTCTGACTTCAGGTCCAGAACTCTACCACACCCAAGTAGCGTAAATTTGGATCTTTTTCATACCACCACATTTTAGTTTCTTCACCTGTAAGATGGAAATGCTTAAAACCTTTTAAATTTGCTAGCATTTTTGCAAGTTTTGTAAACTTTACATGGATGCAGTCTTTTGAGTCACTTGAGACTCTTGGGACTAGAAGTGAAGGTTCTGGGGAGTGATGACTGCAAATGGCAAGAACAGTCATGTTATCTTCTCCTTGGGAGGTCCTGGGCTGAAATCTTGTTAATGCAGGCAAAACTATGAGGCTGAGTGTTGATCTTGCATAAAAAGCAATTTGGGTAACTTTCTAGGGTGAAACAAAGGGATGTTTTTCAGGAAGGGCCAAGTTTAAACCCCTTACCTTAACAAGGGCCCCTTTTACATGGATCACTCTAGGAAAAGAAGAACAATGTAAATAGGCTAGGACTTGGTAAACCCCCCAAAAATAGAAATTACCTAAAAGTACTTGCTAGCTAACATGGACTCCTGAAAACATTGACAGAAAAATAGGGTTAGATCAACATTATACAACAAGCAACTGAAAAGGAATGTGATTTAGACATTAAAAGGTTAAATTTCTAGATAGAAGAAGGAAGTACCTTTCATATTTAAGGTTATAAGAGAATTTATAACAAACAAATGGGTAAAGGATGTGTGGGGGGGAAACCTGAATGTTCTCAAGTCAATGAAGCTGAATTATGCTATTGGAAGGAGAGGTATTTTGCAAATAAAGTTTAAGATTAGGGAGTTGATAATATGAAAGGTCATTCTCTAAAAAGAATGGGTCAAGACCTGTTTCTTTTCCAAAGAAATGTTAACAAGTGAAAGCATTCTAAACCAAATTTGAAAGCTAAAATGACAGCCATTGAGAGGCAATGAGATGATGGTAAGAGAATCAGACTTGGTTTAAGAATTACTGGGTTCAAGTCTTGCCTTTTATACCTACTGGATGATCCTGGACAAGGCCTCAGATCACAAAATCTATAATTCACTTCTAGCTCCAAGATTCAGGGAAGATGGTGAACTGAATTGGTATGAACTCCTTAAGAGCTTCCTAATCAAACAGAGGTCAAGCTCATAAAGAAGTCAGGGCTTATAAGCATTATCTCATAGCTAAGCTATTAAGACAGTCAAATACTATTTGCCCATGTAGACAAAAATACCCATTATTGGAGGGGTAGATGGGGAGAATATGTTGCTTATGCATTGTTGGTAGATCTGCAAGTTAGTCTGGCCATTCTACAAAAACAAGTAGATGGGGCAACTGGATAATGCAGTGGCTAGGGCACTGTCCCTGGAGTCAGGAGGACCCAAGTTCAAACCTGGGCTCAGACATTTAACGATTACCTAGCTGTGTGACCTTGGTAAGATACTTAACCCCATTGCCTTAAATAAAAATTAAGGCAAAAAACAAATAGACATATAAAAAGTTAATGTTTAAGCCATTCCTACTTTCCAATCTAGTTATCCCATTGTGGATATACACCCTTAAGGAGGTAACAGTACTATTTATAGTAGCAAAATCTTGGAAAACCAAAGAATGTACCCATAACTTGGAGAAAGAACAAATCTGGTATAAGAATGTAAAGAATTATTGGTCTATAATGACTGATTCAGAGAAAAACTGATTCAGAATCAAGAATGGAGAATACATATGACAAGTCTTTTGCAAGAGAACTTAGATTATGCATAATGGAATAATTGTGGTCACAGAAACTTATTACCTCACTTGCTCAATGAGCTCAGGATACATATGCTATCATGAGGATTTAAAAGAGGAGTCTATGAAGGAAGTTTCTACATAGGAAAAATTGGGAATAATTTAAAGATCTTATATAATATCCTTTCATGTGATCAAGAAATTTTGACTTCAAGAAACTCTAATGGGGCAAGGACAATCCACTACCTCAAAAAGGAGTCTGTTGTACTTGGAGAACTGATTGGCAGGGTTTTCTTTATATCAGGAAGTCTCTCCTAAGTGCAATGTCATAGATACAGTTGCTCTATAATTTAATAAAGTAGTTGATAAAATTTCATGCTATTCTTGTGAAAGAGGTGGATGTGAGCTGCTATTCCATTAATTCAGAGCTGACTGAGCAATCGTTAATGATTTAATTAAAGTCAGTTTAAAAAATGCTTCTCAATAGGATGCCCAAGGGATGTGCAATGAATTCCAATTGGTGACATGCCCAGGATTCATATGGGTCAACTCTAAATTTAAGAAGTCACATCATCATTTGAAGTGTTCCAGCCAACACGAACTAGTAATACTAATGGGCAGATACTGAAGCAATTTGTCATTTGCTTCTCTAGCTCATTTGACAGATGAGCAAACTGAGGCAAATAGACTTAAGTGACATGCTCTCTCCCATTACCATTTTTCCACTTCCCCACTTTTTTAAGTTGTGTCATTCTTGACTCACATTGACCTTGAAAGCAGAAGTTTCCTAATATTGATATGAAATTCTGCTGTCCAAAAACCTTTGATCTATACTTTAAGGTTTTGAATCAAATTAAATTTCGTATTTCTGATCTCATTAGACAACTCATTCTAGACATTGAATTTTGTCTTTCAATATTTAATTCAACTTTACAATGTGCTAGGTATGTTGTCAAGAATTTTCACCAAGCTATTTACTTTATATTTATTCAGATTCATGGCATGTTCTACTGGGGAGCTAGCTCTGTTAAGTCGATTTGAAGCAACTACTTTTGGGTATCAGGGGTCCCTCTGGTCATGCGGTGAAGCTTACAGACACCTTCCCATAATCACCTTTAAAATTGTTCATAATCCAATATGATTACAAGGAAAACATGTTACATTGAAATCAGTTCCATGGCTATTTTCTTAGATTCACGCACTTCAAGTTAGTCTGACCACTCTATCCAGTTCAAACTTTCAATTCCTATTCCGCTTAACTGTGCAACCATCTGGATTGCCATGGTAGAAGGAGTTTGGTTGAGGTTTACAAAAAATAAAAGTGGCAGTGGTAACACCTGCAGAACAAAAATAGGGGGGAGTGACTCAAATCCCAGAAGTCCAATGGAAGGGGGGCTGAAAGGGGATACATCTAAACCAGCATCCAAGATCCCTGTTGCAGGTACCATAATTGCCACTCCCTATCACCACAGCTATTAGGAATGCTTCCTGTCCCTCCAAGTAACAAAGGGGATGGTAACATTGAAGTAGCCCTTGAAGAACTTCTTTCCAGACCAGTCTCGTGCCTCTAATAACCATCCCCAGGTACAGAGGCAGAGTCTACCTTCCAGGATGATGGAATGGCAATGCCAATTGAATTAAGATAGTGACTTCTGACTCAAATTTTGTTACCTGGGTGCCTAAACCTAGGGAGGATGCCACCAGTTAGCATGTTGTTACATCAATAATTCATAAATTCTCCATTGGATCCATTTTCCAGGTAGTTTGTCTTTTCCTAAAAGGTACTATTACATAGTTTCTTCAGATTTCAGTGTTTTTATCTTGTTTGATAAAATCTTGATGTCAGTCATTAAGTTTCTCTTTTGCCCAGTTCTAATTTAGGGTTTTCTTTTAAGTTACCTTTTGTGTTTCCTTTTCAGTTGATCAATTTTACTTTTAAATGAGTTGTTTTCCATTTGTTTAGTTTTATGTTTTGATGAGTTTCATTCCTTTTCCAATTGATCAGTTTTACTTTTTTTTTTTTTGAAGAGTTTTTTCCAGGTGGACATTTTTAACTTTTAAAGAAGTTGATTTCTTCAGTTAATTTCTCAATTATCATGCACTTTTCATTTCCCCCCATTTTTCTTCTCTTTAAGCTCTTCCATAAGGATTTGAGTCCAAATCAAAAACTCCTTTGAGGGGGCAGCTAGGTGTTGCAGTGGTTAGAGAACTGACCCTGGAGTCAGGAGTATCCGAGTTCAAATCTGACCTCAGACATTTAATTACCTAGCTATGTAGCCTTGGACAAGCCACTTAGCCCCATTTGCCTTGGAAAAAAAAAAAAAAAAAAAAAAAGAAGAAAACTCCTTTGAGACTTTCCATATAGTTAATTTGACATTGCTTTCTTAAGATTGCATTTTTATCAGCTCTATCTGAACAGCTATCATTAGCACTTTGTTGGTTTTTTGTCCATTTTGAGCTCTGCTCTTGAAGTATAGAAGAATAATCCCTAGCTCTGTGTGTTATGATTGGCATTCTCTGGATTATCACTTTCCAAAATGTTGTCTAAGCAGAGGTTTGTTTCCTCTCCTCACTTTCTGTCTAGGCTTTGTCTATGCAATGGTTTGTTCCCTAGTTGATCCTGTCTGTTACCCCCAATGTTTCCAGGGCTCAGACTTTTTCTAGGCTTGGGACCTTCCCTGCTGGGCTGCCATCTAGCTGAGCTAGGACCTGGGCAGCACTGTGGCTGTAACACTTCCCCCTTCGGGCTGGCTTTCCTGCTCTCCTACACCTAGCTGGTCCTATTTCTACTATTCTCCCTGAAGAGCCAGACCTTCAACTGAAGAGCCTCCATGATGTCCAGAGTTGAAAACTTGTTTTCTGTTTTTCTTAAGTGGGATCTAGAGCTTTAGCAGCTGTGTAGAGGCCTTTTTTAGAACTGTATATAGAAAAGCTCTAGGAGTATGCTAGCTTCATAGCACCATCTCGGTTCCACCTTGGAACTTGCCTGGATTTGAAACTCCAAGATCAATGGTTCTTTACATGCCACTCTGTCCCTTTAACACATTTCAGTTAAAAACACCAGATAACATATCAGATTCATCAAGCTCAGGAGCTGAAGACTAGCTGATCAGAGAGACCAAGCATAACCAGGGGTAGACTCAAACCAAATCTGAATTCTCAGCTTATCATTCCCGTTTATCCAATACCCAAGTGGTCTGGCCCTGCCCTTACCAGTCAACATCTTTGGGAGCCCCAATCCCAGAGGACCCACTTCTTCCCTTAGGTACCAATCATCAACCCTTGGTAATATTGGATTTTGCTTTCTTAATACTAAAGGAAAATGCAGCTTTCCATTCTGTTATTTTAGTTTTTCCTTAGACTTTTTGGATCTTGTTTTCTTTCACAGTTACTTATGTGGAAATGTTTTGCATGATAGCACATATAACCTTTATCAATTTGCTTGCCTTGTCAATGATGGTGTGGGGGAAAATGGTGGGAAAGAATTTGGAACTTAAAAGAAAAATGAAGGTTAAAACTTTTTAAATGTAGTTGGGGGGGAAAAGTTTTTGAAATGTAGCTGCTTCTCTCTCAGGAGTCAGCAAAGAATCAAAGGACTCTTCCAGGTTGGGATTTGGTACCTTAAGGGGTGGGGGAACAAAGACAGTTGATTAAATTTTGCATTTTTAAATAAAAACAAAGATATGTTGTCATCTCTCCTGAAACAAATAAGAACTTTAGGCAGCAAGAAGTTATATCCCTATTGTCTCTAACCCAAAGAGGGCAGCACTAACTCAAGATAGGATTTTCATGACACGAAAGGCCTCCAAAGAAGCATCCCTTTCATTCTCATATATAAAAGTTTAATGTAGTCGCATAGACTTACAGGCTCTGCTCATTGATCTTGCAAAGGGCCTGTTGAAGGCAGAAAGATTTTTGTTTGAACTCAGACTGCATCATCATATCAGATCCAAGGGGTACCTTATTATAGAAGGTATTAGGTGACTAATAAGTTGTTCTGTCTAGTTATTACAAAACTGCCATTTGTTTAGGCCCCTATACAAAACTGAGAAGTAGGGCCTGTTCTAATGGGACAACCAGACAGAACTGTTTGATTTTTGGATTTTGTTTTGTGAGGCAATTGAGGCTTATGACTTGTCCAGGGTCACACAGCTAGAAAGTATCTGAAATTAGATTGAACTTCAGCCCTTCTGATTCTAGGGCTATGCTCATTCACTGCACCACCTAGCTGCCCCTTGTTTGAACTTTCACAATACTAAAAATGAACTGGAAAAAATACTTAGAACCTTCAAACTAGGATTTTCTGCCTAGGAGAAAGGGGAGGAACAATAAAGATTAAAAAAAAAAAAGTGATAGCTCTTCCAGGAGCTATTGTGAATTCAACCCAGACTATCTCCTATGCCTTCTACACAAACAGGTTTAGAAAGAAGCTGTCACTTAATGATCCCAAGATACATTTAAGAGTCTGTCAAATAAGTAAATATTCTGTGTGAAGGTAGATAAATAGCCATTTAAAGTGAGAAGTCTTTACTGAATTTGGACATCTATGTTTTTTTGTCTGAAAGAAATACCTGGTCGCATTTTAAGAGTTCTACTTTTGGAAAAGGGTGGATGTGTCTAATTGTAGTGTTCTAGTCATCCCAAATATAGTCTTATTTAAGTTTGGATGCCAGTAAGGGAAATACTTAAACTAGACTAGTCATTTCAATTCTATGCCTCAGTTTCCTCATGCCCAAGATTGAGTTGGACTTGCTGGCCTCCAATGTCCCCCTTGGACTCTAGATTTCAGATTCTTTGGGCTTAATTAGGGTAATGAAGGGTCTCAAAACTCATATTGTATGAGGTTTGATTGAAAAATCAGAGGCTTAATCTGAAAGAAGACTAGGAGAGAGGTAACAAGTCTGGAAAGTATGCAAGCTGTGTTTAAGGATATTACCCAAAAGTGTTAGCTGTGTTTGGTTTGGTCCTAAGACATAAAAGCAAAAAGAACAAAAAGGAAAAGCAGCAGGGTTTAAGAGAATCCTGAAACAAGATCCATGGTCCCACAGTAAGAAACAACCCCATTACCTTCCAAGGAAGCCCCAGTACTACAATTTTCAAGCAAAAATTGAATGAGTTTTTCCTTCAGGGATGTTTAAGAGGGTTTTGAAGTCAAGTAGATTATCTGTCTCCCTCCAATACCAATTCTGAAATTCCATATAGATAAGAAACTTTATGAAGACTTAGCTTAATCAAAGTGGAATTTAAGATACCAGAGCAAGGGGTGGCTAGGTGGCACAGTAGATAGAGCACTAGCCCTGGAGTCAGGAGTACCAGAGTTCAAATCTGCCTCAGACACTTAATAGTTACCTAGCTGTGTGGCCTTGGGCAAGCCACTTAACCCCATTGCCTTTCAAAAGCCCCTCCCCCACCCACACCCACACAGAGAGAGGAGCTGCTTCTTTTAACATCCTTCCAGCTATGGTAACTATGGTTTGTTAGAAAGCTTCAGAAGGTAGTTTTTTTCCCCCTTGTGTCAAAAATCTTTACCTTCTGCCAGTAGAATAAATCTTCTATGGCCATAGTCATACTCACTAGTATTCATGCTATGTTCCCCCCTAAGACCATAAGATGTAATCCATGTCTGGGGGCCTTGATCTAGGGTTCAGATTGGGTGGAATAGTGGTGTATTTAAAAAAAAATCAATTGATACCCATCTATGAAGTCAGTTTGGTGCCATTTCTCAGGTCTGCCTTGAACCTTGAGATTTAACCCATAAAGCTCCATTTATAGAAGGAGAGAATTTAGGGCAGAAAGGGAAGAGTTCTGATTAAAAGATGCATGACAAAAAAATGCCCTTTAGACACAAGATCTTAGTTCTTTATACCATTTATCCCCCCCCCCCACCTTGTTAAAGCCAATTAAATCTCAAATCCCCAGAAAGCATTTGAGGATACTCATTAGATTTGAGAGATGTAAAAATGCCAGCATTCTAAAGCTGATCAGTTCAGTAGGATTTGGGTCAAGGTATCTGGAAGTATTCTTAATCTGCAGATTCGATCTATAGATCATGGATTGATATCCAGTAGGATTTCAAGGGGTCTTTTAATTCCAATCTTCATTTTTCCTCCAGGTGAAGAAGCCAAGATCCAGAATGCATATCTAATGCAAGGAACAAATGTCAAAGTCAGTTTTCAAACCTATGTCCTCGGACCAGTTGCTTCTCCATTTCAATCAATGGTCATTTCATTCAATTTTCCTATTTTAAGTAAATAGGGCTATTGGAGAGAACGTGGAAGACATTCCGTAGTTTGTCTTCCACACCTCAATGAAGGTGGGGAAGTACAAATATAGCAACTCTCCTTTATTTCCTCCAATGTAACATCCCTCTTAAGTGCATTCATGAAACTGTTCACTCATTCTCCACATTCTCAAGGTCAGAGGTGGTTTGGGAAAAGGTACGAGTGATCCCTTCTTCAGTTTTCTCTCTTCTCTAAGTGATGATGGTCTCACTATCTCAATCTTTCTTTCCAAGAGTCTTAATAGTATGATTAAAGCTGGGATAATTATAATCACTCACCATCAACTTCATTTTACCAAAGCATGGGAGTGATCCACCTAGACAAGTGAGGGATATGTTGATCTGGAAGGAATTAGAGAGTCCTGACCTCAGTCTGTCCTTATTTCCTCCTTTACTTTGTAGGATAGGCTCTCACCTAGCACTGAACCTTGGAGTCAGTCTTAGGTTCAAATCCCAACTCTGTCATTTATTTGTGAGAATGGAGAAAATTCCTTCTTTGAATTCTCATCTTGTAGATATAAGAGGGTAGTGAGCCTAGCAATACTGACCTGAATGACTGCTGAGATGAGCAAACCATCAACAAATAGTGGGATCCTTGCCAAATCTCGACCTTTGTGTCAGAGTTTCTCATTCTTAGGGATGGAAATTCTAGATGTACCCAGCATAGGTGGGAGAATCAGTGATATAATGCAGGTAGAAAATGTGGTTATCATGGCACATACCACTGTGCTTCAGAGGCTTCCTATAAGATGGGAATAAAACCTGTCAAGACAAAGTAATGCATTTTTCCAAACATTATGCTATCTGATTTATTCTGCCCTCTAAAAACCCTGGGTCTTCATATAAATGATTAAGGCCATTTTCCTGAGAGAATTCAGGTCTCAACCTGAAAAAAAAATGAGGCTATGTGCCCCCCCTTACTCTCAAAGGGATTTGAAGACATTCAAAAATCAAAAAAACATTTTAATCCATGTTCAGCTTTTTCCTACAAGGATACTTGTGTCAAAACCAACAGGAATATTCTAGTCTATCAGTTGCCTGGATTCAGTCTACATTTCATGTCACAGGAGACATCTGTCCCACTCTCAATCAATGCCATCTCAGGCAGGGTTGTGGCCTCAACATCCAGTGCCCTGAATTATTTATCTCTACTTGGACTGGCTGAACCCAAGGCATCAAAGAATCAATTAATACAAATTCTCCATCAAAGCTTTCATCCTGAGCTGGGTGTACCCTGAAGAGGGGGCAAGAAAGAAACAGGAGCAGGTGGGAAGTCTTGAATGGTGGATTGGAAAAGATAGCAAAAATTGGAGTTTCACGAGATCTGAGTTTTAGCATTTCACCTCTACCACTATGCTGTGACATAAGGAAAGATCACTTGACCCAGAGTTGAGAGGAAACCTGGCCCATTAGCTAGAGTGCTGTGGTTGGAAATCAGATCTAGGTCCAGATCCCACTCAGGCAAATTTTTGGGCAAAGCCATTAAATTCTCAAACTTCAGTGTCTGTTGTCAAAGACAAACTAATTTTAAAGAACTTTTAATATCTTCACTTCTGTCTCAAAGTACAGGATTGGGTGAATGGATAAGTTTCCAAAAGGAGGCCAACTGGGATGCTAAAAACTGAAGGCCATGTTATCAACCCATTTGAAAAAACAGGGAAATTTTATTTTGGTGCCAACAAAAATAATGTTAACTTGGAAGAGCAGCTTTGGTACCATCCATTTGGCTGAAGATGTGCCAGATCTTTACCTTATGTCATTTTTAGCATCTTTCCTCATGATCTTCTCCTTTCCTATCCAGTTTCGAAGTTTTGAATTGTTTGACTTCCTGCAGGTGTGACCCTCTACCAGTTACACAAATGGCCTAGGATTCCCAATTATTAGTGGCTTAGAGTACCCCTCCTTCCCAATGGTCTGATATAAAATGGAAGGTGGTCAGAAAAGGCTGATCAGTTTTCACTAATCCTGTCATGGCCTTAAAAGGCCTCTTTCCGTCACCTCCTTGGTCCACATTTGTTTTTTCCTCCCAGTCTGTAAATATGGGAATAACCCAAACATGGGTTGTTAAAGATGAGCTGGGAGCAATTTGGAGGTCTTAGTCCTGGATCTTTTCAAAAGTCATCATGAAAGTAACTCCACTCTCCTTCAAATAGTCCCTTGGGATACCTAATGAATTCTGGACTGAGAGATCCAGGATCTTCTTGGAGGAGGGTTGAAGGGGTGGGGGAACTTGACTTTATGAATTGCTACAATTCCATCTTTAAGTAAAGTGTGCCTTTACAAAAAGTCACTTTTTTTGGACATCATACAAACTGATGTACAAGACCAGTCATATAAATGTGGCCCCAGAAAGCATTTCTCTCAGTCCACTACCCTGCCTGGACTTCTGCCATTGCCATTTGATTCAATGAAAAGCTATTAAGCACTGCCATATGCTAGTGACTGAAACAACAGAAAAGATGAAGCAGCCCTTACTCTCAGACCTTTATTAGATTAGAACATTTTCAATAGGACATGAAACAGTGGGGAACAGAGTCCTGGATCTGAAGTTAGTAGTCTAGGGGTTCACTTGTTGACTCCAATTGTGTTTTGGTGTGCTTTAGACAATAGGGAGGTTTGGGGATAGAAGTTGAAAAGAAAAACCATCTCTGCTCAAGAAATTCATAGTCTAAATAAGGAGAAACACAGGAGCTTTCAGTTGAAGTCAGATAGAAAGGCCCCATGGTACTTGCCATTTAGTAGGAAAGTCAATAGAAATGTTATTTCCATTAATAAAAAAATCATTAGTTTTTGACATTTTACTGATAGTGCCAAGGGCTTTGGGGCCCAGAACTTTTTCCAGGTCTTCAGTAACTGTAGATCTTCTGTGGCTGCCTATAGAAGCTAAGACTATCATCTGCAGGGGTGGTTGCCAGAGGACGAGATATGGAAACTCAAGGACTTGCAGGGTTCTTATGAAGAAATTGGACTAAGAAAGCTTCAAGTTCATTGTGGCCCTCTAATTCCATGAGTCTTAGGACAGGAGGTGGCAAGGTAGCCAATACCAATTTAAGATAGACTTGTTCCTGGAAGGTTTTCATTCCTTGGATCCAAGGAAGAAGACAACAATTTACTATTAAATCAAAGAAGCATTTATTAAGCTTACTAAAGGTCCTCTTTGAATATCAGAGACAACAGCCACCAACTGAAGTCACCTAGTCTTGAAGTTTCTTCTTTGAATACCTCTTACAATCATGAAAGGATGAAAGCAGTACTTCCTACAAACACGTAGGGAAGTTGTGGAGGGAACCATTGCTAGAAGACATTTCAGTCAACTGAGAATTGGTGTCAACCCAGGTAGTTTTCCTCCAATATACCTCTTGTAGTTCTCAGGTAAGATTGTATGAGGAAATCACAATGTTTTAAGGCATGTTGGGAGGCAGAACTTCCCTCCTCCTTTGAAGTTCAAGAAAGAACCCTGACTTCATAAGAGAATCAAGATTTAGATCTTATATACTATTTAGGTAAGACATTTTATGAATTTCTCAAGCAAGTTTAAAATTCAGTTCGAATATGGAACATCTACCCCAGGTCAAGCCCTAGGCTGAAGTGAGCAGCACAGTCTGTGGGTTGATGACAAGCATTCAGTGTTGGGGACTCTTGGGTATCAATTCTAACACCTGAGCTGTAGCTTGATGAAGTTTTATAGGCCTGAAGGAATTTTAGCAAGAGACTGATCCAACCTCTTCATTTTTTTTGAGTAAAGAACATCAGAGAGGCAAGATTTGGATCTGGCTCCTAGATTCAGCCTTTGACCCTGGATAGCTAAGAAATGTGTAAATAGTATGGAACTGGGAGAGATTAAAAACTTTCATTGTTATTCTTGAAGAATTTAAACCTTGCAGAAAGGAAAGGGAGAAGAGCAGATCAAGTTTATAAGAAAGATTCTTCATATAAAGGAGAAAGTCCCAGAACAATGTTTTTGCTCAGCATTGTGCTGCATCAAGAAAACTCCACTCAAACTCAGACCCTGTAGAGACTCAGTTCCTTTTCTAGGCTAGGCTTCCACAGACCCACAAAATTTGCTTGCTATTTCACTTTATAAAGCATTCCTCAATCCTGGCTAGATCATCCCTCTTTGAAAGCCCTGATCATCCAGGTGCTTCTGCTAAGAAAACTCAAGGAATGCAGCAACAGGTGAAGGAAGTTACTAGAAGACACTTCTGTCTTTTGTATCAACCCAGGTAGTTTTCCTCCAATACATCTCAGTCTCTCATAGCTTTCATGTAAAGTTATAAGAAAGTCACAATTTTTAAGGAACATTGAGGCAGCTTCCCTCTTTCTCCTCTGAGGTTCAAGAAAGAACCCTGAATTCATAAGAGAATCCAAATTCAGATCTTGGTTGCTACCTCTACTTTTTTAGGCAAGGCTTTGGAAAAATCACATCTAGTTGCCTCTTTATGAGAAAGATTAGACTAGGTGAATTTTCAAGTTCCCTAGAATACTTATTTCATGATACATTCCTGAAGCTGACTGCAGATGCCATTACTGTGTCATAGGAGTTAGATGAAATGTTGCTTAACAAAATGTTTCCATTTCATATCCTAGGATCCCATGAAAAATGAGTAATAGAGATTTATCAATAAGTAACCTCAGAAGAAAGGGGAGCAACTAAAGCAACTCTTAGTTTTATTGCTTTCCTCCAAATTAGATACAATTCAATTTTCAATTGGCTGAGAGATTTGGTACTACCCCATGGGGGGGGGTCAGGTAGTGGGGTTAAATGACTTGCCCATGGTCACACAGCTAGGTAGTTATTATCTGAGGCCTGATTTGGATTCATATCTTCCTGAATCCAGGGTTGGTGCTCTATCCACCATGCCACCTAGCTGCCCCCTACTTTGGCATCTTTAACAGAAGAAATAGGATAAAAGATTCATTCAGGCTTGAGAGGGGGGAAATCCATCTAAGTAAAAAGAAAAGGCTTATTCTTCCCCACTGGAAGCTTTGCTAATGAAACTGCTACCTGACTATCTACCTTCTGGACTCTCTCAGTCCCTTTTCATTTCTGGCTGTTGTTAAGTTCTGAAGAGTTCCCAGTCTTTGAGGCAAGAATAAAAATATTGATTACTCCATGGGTGCCACCTTATTTGGAACCAAGGAAAGAGAAATTGCTAACCAAGTCATCAATAGCAAGTCAGACTTGGTCAATCTTAGAAGAAAGAACGATACCAGTGGAGAGGAAGAAAAAGAAACGACCAACAGCAACTTCAGTAGGAACTACCAGGATAGCGTCTTTTATCTTTCCTCTGGCTAGCTTTACTGCTGCCTATTGGCTGAAAGACTGCCCCTCCCAAATCTCTGACACCTGTCCCAGATCTGGGAAGGTTGTTGCTCTAAAGGGTGGTTAGAAGGGCTTGTTCAGAGAGAGGTGGTACCAGGTGTTGCTTATCAAGACAAACCTAGTCCTGGAATGGGCATGAGAAACTTCCAAGAGCCCAAGTGGTCCTGAAACCAGTCAAGACACCTGAAAGTTTGAAAGCTCTTCACTTAGGCAGGGAGGTCTAGTAAACAGAGTACTGGACTAAAGAGTCAGGAAAATCTGAGTTCAAATCCTCCTTCATGTATTTACTACTTAGGCAATATCTGGATGAGTGATTTACCTCCTCAGTTTCCTCATCTATAAAATGAGGTTATCAATGTCACCTATCTCAATAGGGTTAGTGTGAGAATCAAATGAGATAATACATATGGTACCTTGCAAACCAAAAAATTCTATATTAAATTATAGCTAGTATTATTTTCAGGACATCACATGGAAGAGAGAATTTTAATATCTGTGTCAAAAGCTACAATCGTAATAGAGAGCCTAGATAATGTAAGAGCCTAGAGATGGTTGTGTTCAAACTTCTCAGATGGGGATTCAGTGTCCTGCACCCTCTAGAGCCATCCTAGCTTCTGTCCTTCCAATCCTATTTACATGAGTTCAAAGAAAACATCTATTTGCACCAAAATCTCCCTTCACTTTCCTGAATCAGTGCCTTCATTTAGACTCCTTGTTCCAGGAATGCCCACACCTGCTCTCTGGTCCTGTTGGATTCATTCCCATCCTTTAAAACCTAACTCCAATGTTACCTTGATCAGCAAGTCTCTTCTGATCTGACCAAAAAAGAGCTCTTCCTCAGTCCCCCCGGCCTAGTGTATTGTAACTCTCCAATAATGAAATAGAGAGTATAATTATGTGTGGTCTTGTCTCATTTCCATGAGGGAAGAGAATCCTTCCCTTATCACATTCTTGTACAAATACCTTTTCAACTTGACTGGTACTCTCTCCAGATAGTGAGGGGGTGGAGGGAATAAATGTCTTTAATTAGCATCCTGTTCCTCAAATTATAATCCACATACTTGTCTGTTTATTTATTATAATCCCCCCTTATTAGAATACAAAACTTTTGAAGGCTGAGGCCTGAGTGTTTGTGCCATAGTACCCTTCATATTACTTTTCACGGAGAGGAGAATAAAGCAATTTGCTGATGTAAACAATATAATAAGCAAAATCATATTTCTTTCCCAATAACTTATAATTTGGACTTACAATATCTAAGAGGTTTTAACCCCTTCCTTCAGAATAAATAAAATTTTACTCTATAGATTTAGAACTAAACCTACATGAGACCTAAGAGATCCTTTAGTGCTCAGAAAGTGGAAGTGACTTGGCCACAGGGGCGTGCAGTGAGGAAGATGCAGAGCTAAGCCTCCCTTCTGATTGCAAAGGTTTGAGATCACTTGGAACATACAATTAGGCCAGGTCTATGCATTCAACCCTTTGCAATCAGAGATGAAGCACATCTAGCTCCTCTGCCTCCTCTCACCACACATCCCTGCTGGACTGAGGTCAGATTGGTTGTAAGTATCAGAACTGGGATTTGAACACAGTTCCCACGATTCTAAACCTCATGTTTTACCCATGTTGCCAGCTCTCCTACACCTACATCTCCAACTTGGGTTTGTTTGGGTCTGGATGTGTAATTTCATCAGTGTGAAGCACTCTCAGTGTGAAAAGCCTATCCACAGATGCAGCTCAACAGCCTTTCTCTATAATTATTGCTAACTGAAGTGGTAGGTTCACCATTCTTTCTTCTTTAATAGAAAATTGGGGTTGGACTGTTGCCCCCCCCCCCAAGCCTTGAGTTCTTCCATTTCTGACAATCCATTAATCATTATGCTAAGAGATGGGAGTACAAAGGGGAAAAAAGTAAAAAACAGTCTGCCTTCAGGGGGCTTATATTTTAGGGGGAGAAGGGACAACACAATGATAGCTTGGTACATACAAGATGATGATGTTTGTCCTTCATTCTCATCAGGGAGATGATGCCAAAATATGCACATGAATTAGATTTGAGAAGAGGTGATGCTGTGCTAAGTTTCACTTTCTTCTCTGGAGCTATCTGGGTTCCGTGGCCAGATATGAATCAAGACAGGAGATGGCCCTGGACACAAGGCAATCAGGATTAGGTGACTTGCTGAAGGTCACAGAGCTAGTAAGTGTCTGAGACTAGATTGGAACCCAAATCCTCCTGATTAGTACTATCCACTGTGCCATCTAGCTGCCCCTACCTACAAGATACCCACAGAGAAGATAGAAGCCAATGTTCGAAGTGGAAGGTGCTACTATTTCTCCATGATTCTCTACCTTCTGGCTATAGATTTGCAAACAACCTTACTCCCACCCCATGTTTATTCTATGGAATGGAGACACCTTACTGAATATTGAGCCACAGTTCAAGCAAACAGTCATATGTAAAGTGGAATTGAATTACAGAGACACAAAAAGACCTTCTTGGGGCTCCAGGAAACCAGAAACAGGGTCTTTTTTTTAATTCCCCAAGAGGTGGACTCCGTTCCCCTTCCACCCCATCCCCCTGCCATACTTTTTTAGCAATCATATCTGACTGCTCCTTGCTGATTTCCCACAGATGTTTCACTAATGAATAACAATGTAATCTCAGTTCCTTAATATAGTGCTGGGGCGCGATAAGTCCGAAACGGCTGTCATCATCTGGCTGAGGATGGTCTGGTCACTGTTTGGGACTGTCTTCTTCTGATGATTATGTGAAGGGGAATTTATTTTCTCTCATCTTCTCTTTCCCCCCCATTCCAACACCCCTCCCCTCCAGCCTTCCCCAAATTAAAAATATGCATCCTAACCTTTTGAAAAGCATTCTGTCTCCAAGAACCAGACATATGACTGGTGTACTGAAGGAGAGTGGGGAAGGGGGGGAAAGAGATCTATGATCTGTGCAAGCCTGAATCAATATTCCCTAATAACAACGCACAATACTTCATCCCTACCAGCCAGGAACTGACTCCTGGGCTATCTCTTCACAGCAGATGCTGCCCAGGGAGAGGGTGTTGGGCTGTCCAGAGGAGAAGGGGGGAACTCAGCAGGAAATATCCATTTGCAGGCTCTCCAGGGGAGAAGAGAAGAGGAGCCCCAGACATTCAGCCTTGGAGAGAAGAGCTAAGGATGGCCCTAGCCTCTTCATTTGTGTCTACTCACATCATGTCCGATTGACTTCTCTTGGAGTCCTAGTTTAGTAAAATGTGAGTTGGAAGAGCTTACTGCTTTGAGACCCGGATGCTTCTTCCATGCCTAATTAACTCATATTTCTAGTATGATTTCATCAAGGGTAGAAAAGAACTTTCTTTAGAACAGCCCTAAAGTGGTAGCAGGGGTAATGGGGTACAATGAGAAGACTCTTGAGTGTGCTGCAGTCACAGGATCTAGGTTCAAATTCTTCCTCTTTCACTTATTTCCTGTTCTCTGCATAACTCCTGGACCTCAGTTTCCTCACCTGCAAAGTGAAAAGGTTAGATTATATGATCTCTGAGGTCCCTTCCAGTTCTAAATCAGTCTGTGACGTAACACAAAATCATTATACCTATTTTCAGATTTGGGGAATTTGAAATAGAGGGTTCATATCCCAATTGTACTACCTGTGTGACCTTGTCTAAGTCACCTATAAGATGGTAGAGTAGATAAACTACTGGATTCGATCTTTCTAATGAAATGAACTGTGCAACATTCAGGGAATCATTTAATCTCTTTAGCCTCAGCATTCTCAATTATAAAATGACAGGGTTAGATTTGGTAGCATCTCGAACCTTCCCAGCTCTAGATCTATGAGACAGCCATATGCTTAGTATTATGTATGTTTTCATTATAACAAGCTGAAAATCTGCTCTAGCATCATGGATAGAAAGATGAAGAGAACTGGATTTATGTTCTACCTTGGAACCTCCTAGGCCAATCTTAGCATCTCAATAACCCAGAGGACTTCTATGACTATAAATTATAGAATGGGTATCAACCTGCATTACTAGAGGGAATTTCCTCCAAATTGCAGATCCCTAAAGCACCAAAGTATGAGTCACTTGTCACCCTCTGAGCCCAAGGAAAACATCTATTCAGTCTTCAAAGTAATTGCTTTCCCACAATTCATATACTCCCTTCTCCTGAATCTTCTGTTCTGTAACTTAAACACCTTCAATTCATCCAGGTGAATTCCCAAAGGCAGGGCTTCTGGTCCCCTCAGTTTTCTTCTTGCCTTTATCAGGATATACTCTCAGTAGTCTGTAATGTTCTAGATATGGTCTGACTGGGGTAGCATACAATCATCTCCCTTTTTTTTTTTTAGATTTTCTTTTATGTACCTAGGGATCCCTTGTCTTATTCATATAGAAACCCCCTGAAATGATTCAGAGTCTATCCATGCCTTCGTCTTCTATGTTCCTTTTATTAATTATCTCCATTTCCTCATTTATAAAATAGGCAGATTGGACTGGATAATTATATTCTACCAGAAATCTATGAGTCAATCAATTTTTTGAAACTTGATTCCATCATTCTATGTTAACAAATCTCTGCCTGTTGTTGTTCAGTCGTTTCAGTTGTGTTTGAACCTCCATGCCTCCATTTGTGGTTTTCTTGGCAAAGATATTGGAGTGGTTTTCCATTTCTTTTTTCTAGTTCAATTCACAGATGAAGAAACTGATGCAAATGATTTAAAGTACTTGGCTAGAGTCAACACAGCTAGTAAGAATCTGAGGTTAATCTGGTCTTCCTGACTCCAGGGCCAGCATCACATAGCTGCCTATTCCTCCCTCCTTCATGTCATTTCCAAATTCGATCAGTATTTCATATTATCAAATAGTCCTCCTAATGGTGAGCATTAAGTATATAAAGAGACCACTAAACATTCAATTTTATGATCCAAGATGGAAAGGAACAAGTTGAGTTCCAAAGACCTTTCCAAGTCATAAATGTTTAGAACAACTGACAAGTTTGATCTGGCTGCCATTTTGAGTTTGTGAGAGCCAAAATTTGCAGTATAACAAAGTAGTTAGATACAGTGGATAAAGTGATGCATTTAAAGGATCTGAATTTGAATTCTGCCTCATAAATTTGTTGAACTATAAGAAAATCAATTACCTTCATCTATACAATAATGATCACAATAGTACCTACTTCCTAGGGTAATTGTGAGGGTAAAATCAGGTAATATTTGTAATTTATATTTTATTAAAAATGCTTTTTAAAGGGAGATTTGTGGACATTGGAGTTCTATATAAAGGTGAGTTTTATTAATTATTATTATTATCATTATCAATATGGTGCTCAGAATGATTTAGCCTTGGTCACAAATCTAGTAAGTACCACAGGCAGGAATTTAAACCCTCCTGTCTCCAAGCCCAGCACTCCCTCTACTCAGCCAATGAAAGCTAGATAATTAAGTTTTCCTATTTTTGGCATTTAGGAAAATGGAGATTGAATACCTCCCTATATTTGCTATTTTTAAAAAACTATATGCTTAATAAACAAATGAGACTGGATTTTTTTTTCTATAGTGCATTTCAAACAAAGAAGAGAATTAAGGAAGACCAAAACTTTGAATTCTCTGAGTTTACACAATTTATCTGTGATGTCAGCTGCTCCTGTGGAGCAAAACCATGCTATTGGGGAGGTGATGTCATGACAAGCACATGAATTGGATCTGAATGAGGAAGCCCTGTTCTAAGTCACCAGCCTCACTTTCTCCTCCAGAGCCATCTGGGTCCAGTGGCCCGAGATGGATCAGGACAACTGGAGAAGGCCCTAGAAGTGAGGCAATCAGGGTTAAGTGACTTGCCTAAGGTCACATAGCTAGTAATTGTCAGGTGTCTTTGACTGAATTTGAGCTGCCATTTTTCTGATTTCCCAGGTCAGTACTCTATCCACTATGCCACCCAGTTACATGGTATAAACTTTTTGGAAAGCAATATGACAGTTGATTTAAAAATAAAGAAACTGATCATAAACTTTGTCAGGGATCCCATGCCCAGGACATACTCTTTTTAAAAAAAATATACAAAAGTGTTGCAAGAAATCAAACAAGTATTTATAAATCATCCATTGCTAAATGAATTAGGGAGACTTGGGTTCAAATCCTACCTCTGTCATTTGCTACCTGTGTGACTTTGGTAAAATCACTTTCCATTCACAGTAAAATGAGCTGGAGAACAATTTATACAAAGGCTCTAATATTACAAAGGGAAATCCAGTAAAAAGTTGCAATTGTAGGTGACTGAGAATTGAACATGATTCTCACCTGTTAGCAAAAAGGCAGCTAATAGGTGCAGAATGCAGAATGAGAAATGCATTTTCATTGTATCTATTGTCCTGCCACTTATCATGGTTTCTATCCCCATCACTTAGGACAGGAACAGAGCAAGAACTTGAGAAATGCTAATTAGCTTGAATTGGAATTTCATTGTGCCTTGGGCATTTATTCATAGAGTTAATATACATAGAATATGGGCAGCTAGGCTTTTCAGTGGATAGAGCTCTGGCCCTGGAGTCAGAAGAACCTGAGTTCAAATCCAGCCTCAAACATTTGATACTTACTAGCTGCGTGACTTTGGGCAAGTCATTTAACCCCATTGCCTGACAACCCCCCAAAAAATACATACACACACACACACACACACACACACACATATATATATATATATATATATAATACAACATGTGATAATATGAATATGTATATATGTATGTGTTTATATTTATATCATATATAAATATATAGATATAGAGAGATAAATCATAGATCTAGATTCTGAAAGCAATCTGAGCTCCATCTTTTATTTGGCAGGTGAATAAACTGAGTACCAGAGAATTGAAGTGTAAGATTTCATAGGTAGCAATGGAAGAACTGGGATTTAAACTTGGGTCCTGTAAACAATTACAAGTTTAGAACACTTAATCTGAGTTATATTGTTCTCTAACAATTTCAGACATGAACCTTGTGTTTCCCCATGAGCTTCTAAAGAAAACTTCTCAATTTTTTTTATATCCTCTGAATAACCTAGCCTAGGACTGAGGATACAGAAAACTGCCTGATGGTCTGCTAATTGACTGAACGAAGTTATACACCCAAATATACTTGGTGATGTGACCCCTAACTCAGTGATGGGATCTCCCCCCACCTTCTGTCCATTGGGGAGGTTGAAGTCCAGAATTCATGTTGGAATTACAAGCGTATTTGAGGCCATGTGGTTTTCTCCCCACTACAGACACCTTTGGCTTGCCAGGAATAAATGAGAGTAAAGAAGACTCCAGTTCTTAATTGGCTTTGGCTCTGATCCCAGAGCAACATGGAAGGAAATACAGGGCCATTGCTTTGAAACTGCAGTTGCTGGGGGTAGAAAGCTGGGGGAGACACTGTCCAGGACGTTATAAAACTCCGAAGGTTAGGTGACCCGAAGAGTCAGTTCCATTCTGCCAATCTCAAGTGTTAATTGGCCACACCAATGGAAGTATCAAATGTGTTTCACCCAGATGGGTATCATGGGGAAAGGTCAGGGAATTTGGGGAGTATCCTGTCTTGATTTCTGATGGGAAAGTTCAGTGACTATGAGCAACCATGAGCTGTTATGGGCTCCTGTGGAAGGAGTGAAGGAGACAGTTGTGCAGGGCTCCAACCCAAGAAAATATTTGCTATATACAAAGAATCATTAAGGTAGAAATCTAAGACCCCCCAATGTTCTAGTTGCACAGTCAGCTCCTTTGGAGATCCCCTGGTCTCCATAAACTGAGTCAGCACAGCATCAAAGACTCTTGGGAGTTCTTTCTCAGACCTTGTCATGAAGACTGAGGCTCAATATCTCCTTGACCATATAAAGATAAAGGATATTATCCCATGGGAAAAAAGAACCCATCCTCATATTAGGGATTTCTCAAGGAGGACACCTCTTGTCAATTAGCTCTCTGAATCATAGAATCCCCAAACGTGGAAAAGGGCTTTAGAGGCCATTAGTCCAAATCTTCCTGATCCATAAATCACATTCTGCAGCATCTCTAAGAAGTAAGAATCCAGCCTCTGTTTGCATACTTCTTGTAATGGATTGCCCATTACTTTACCATTTTCAAATAGTTTTTTCCCCACTTCTACAGACTCTTTGCTTCACCTGAAAAGGTACAGTAGAAAGAATTCTGGAATTCTAAATTTAGAAATGTTTTGAATGGGGCATTGTATTTCTTTTCTTCTCGATGGGTGAGGGGAGGTAGAGAATTTGGAACTGAAAACTTTAAAAGTTAATTTAAAAATATAATTATTATTTGGAATACCTTAGTCCATATCTAACAGGAGAACAGCGACAAAAAACCACGCAATATTATTAGAAGGAATTTACTGATGGAATCATTGAAACAATGTCCATTCACTGTAGCAATGCCACTGGGCAGCATCATCAAGTCATGTCTTGTTTCACTTAGAATTTTTCTCTGTTACCTGCCCACAATAATTGTAGTCAACTGTGACTTGGAATGGGTACAATGCAGAGATAAAAGTAATTAATAGTTTTGAATGGGCTAAAATCCAGACATCCTCTATACTCATGTGTACACGATGCAAGTAGCATATCGTCTTTGGAACTAGCAATGCGTGGGAAGTCATTAGACGCAGGTTTGAATCCCCAAACTCATTTTCTATGTAACCTCATTTAAGTCACTTCCCCTATCTGGAAAAAATGAGATGTAAAGGGTCTTCATCTATTAAAAAAGTCAAAGGAGCCTGGAGAGTGGTGGGGTGTTGGTGGTAGACTAGATGGTATCCAGTGTCCATGGCATCCATGACATTCTTTGTTCTTGGTCGGACAGTCCAGTTCCCACCTTCTCTCCCAATTGTGACCATCCATGACCCAAGGATGCCCACAGCTCTGACATTCTAAGTTTTATATTCTGAGATTCCTCCCAGGTCTGCTCTTCTGTTGTTCCATGATTCCATGATTCCAATTCATACTGCAACCGCACATGACCATAGCAACAGGTTGAAATGTAATAAGTTCAGTAGGTCATCTGGCTATTCCTTTATTGTATTGAGCCAAAGAACCAGCTGGGCCCTCCCTTTTCCCACTAAATTGACTATTCCTCCACCCACCCACCTACCCTCTACTTCCATCAAGTCTATGCACATACACTCACTTTGACTGGAGAGTCAAATCAATTTATTTTAAGAAGAAAAAATCATACTATTTGTTCAATGAAATTGGCCATTACTTCCATTTACTCTATTCTCTATGACTTTATTGAGCGTGGACTGTTTACCCCTCTCTATGCAAGGGTACTGGGGAATAAAGAAGTTACTCTCCTATTCCCTGTTCTGGAAGAACTGGTCTAAAGATAGATCAACAAACTCATAAAACCCTGAGAGAACAGCAATATAAAAAAAACAGGTACCTGTGGTTGTTAAAAAGGGTGATAGGATGAGAACAATTTAAGAGGAGCTATGCCCATTGTAGGCAACAAAAAAAAATACAACAGAGGAGATTTGGTTGTTGTCCAGGCAAATCAATCAACCAGTATTTACTAATCAACAAGGTGACACAATTCAGACATTTGCTAGGGGAACCTTTAACACATTTTGACTCGGTTTCCTCATATGTAAAATGAGTTGTAGAAGAAAACCCCAAATGGAATCGCAAAGAGTCTGACTTAACTGAAATAAATGATTAATAATATGCCAGAGAGATAAGGATATTCTCAGCGATCAGGACCCTTTCCTTTTTCATCAGTGCAATGCTGACATTATCCAGTTAGTCCATAAACACTTACATAGGTCTTACCATGGGCCCTCCAGGTTTACTTCATCTGAAAAACTTTTGTTGTTTTTGGGTCATTTCTGACTCTCCATGACCCCATTTGGCAAAGACACTGGAATGATTTTGCCATTTCCTTCTCCAGATCATTTTACAGATGAGGAAAATGAGGCAAATGGGGTGAAGTAACTTATCAGGGTCATGTAACTGGTGTCAGACATGTTATCAGTTTCCAGTTCTTTGCCACATATAAATGCTTATTGTATGCATTTAAAAACATGATTCTGAGACATGAGTATCACTAGAGTGACTGCTCTTAGGGACTAAGACATAGAAAAGGTGAAGAATTCCTAAGAAAAATGATTAGGGAAGAAGTGTAATGAAGAGAAAGTGTGAGAAAATGGAAAAGATAACAATGTTGAGAGTGCAAGGTCCTATGTCCTAACACTTGCTATATGAAGTGGGAAAAGTCATTTCAACTCTGAGTCTCAGATTCCTCATCTAGAAAATGAAGAGATTGGAGGAGGCAACATCCGGTCCCTTCCAGCTCCAAATCTATAATGCAGCAGGGTAGTTCAGTGGATAGAGCATAGGGACTGTTTTCAAGAAGACCCGAGTTCAAATTCATCTCAAATGCTTACAAGCTCTATGACTTTGGACAAATCACTGTCTGCCTCAGTTTCTTCAGCTGTAAAATAAGGATCATTATAGTATCTACCTCCTAGAGTTGCTTGAAACAAATAGATAATTTGTAGAGAATTTAATATAGTAGGTGCTTGATAATTGTTTGTTTCCTTCCTTCCTATGATATTTTATGGTCCTTTCTAACTCTGAAATCTATAATCTGAATACAGTTTCTGACTTCCAAGTGATCTAATAGCTCAAACAGCAAACCAGGTATCAGGACATCTGAGTTTTAACCCTTCTTCTGCTACTGACTTGCTGTGTGACCTTGGTCAAGGCCCTTTTCTTCTCAGAAATTTGATTTTCCCCTTTATAACACAAGGGGACCTTGAAGACCTCTTTCAACTCTAAGCATATATGACATTGTCCCCTTTGTCTGGCTTATCCAAGACCCCCTTCTTCCTGCTTCTGAGATATGTCCCGTACTTTCAGTGGTGAATGGGAGAAAGTCCATCTATCACCCACTTGCTAGGGAGAATTCTTCCTCAGTGACAGCCATAAGACCTGCCAGCCTCACACACAAGCAAAACCGGCGTCTCTAGATGTCTGGTATTTTTCACCAGCACTACGCTTAGGCTTAAAAAAAATAGTTATATTCCTCATAACTGTAAAATTTATTAGATATTTTAATACACACTAGATTTATAAGGCCCAATTAAAACAACCCTGGGAAAACATCAGTCTCTGCTGGCTGGAAATTAACTCATTTTCCTGCCCTTCAGGAAACATCCCAGCAACCACTGGAGCAGCCTGGGTCACTTCGTTTCCGACCTCCTCTGCTGAAGGCAGCTCCTTGTTTACTCTCAGTGGGGTTCTGTGATGGGATCTAGGCCTCACTGGCAACCATAACACTAGCCATCCAAGGCAGGGATGGTCCATCTGAACTTCCTGCATCATCCATGTTCCAAGGAAAGTAGGTAAATAAAAAAAATGATGCTTCAAAATTATATTCATGTAATTATCGGAAGTAAAGTGATATTCTTTGAAAAAATTCAATAATAAATAGCAGCTTGGAGACACCATGCCAACAGGCAACAGAAAAAAGAAATCACTGTTTTCCTTGTAAATACCCAACTGCTGTTTCACAACAGAACGATGAGGGCCAGTTTACTGACGTTTGCTATTATTATGACATGGATTGTAGATCGACTAGTGAATTCATTGGTATGGGGGGACTCTTAGGTAAGGAAACTCCTTCCACCAATTTATAGTCTTATATATCTGCCATTTCTAGTCTTAGTAACTAGAGCACTGAGACATCAAGTGAATTTCCCAAGGTTGCCCAGCCAGTTGGAATTTGAACCAAAGTCCTCTTGGCTTTGGCCACCATTTCTCTAACCATTAGATCTGGATGCCTCAGTGTCAATGAGATGGTTCAATGGACAAGAATAAGTGACTTGGAGTTGCAAAAACCTAAATTTAAATTTGGGTCTTAGGTATTTACTCTGTGACCCTGATCTAGTGACTTAAGCTCTATCTCAGTTTCCTTATCTGTAAAATGGGAATAGAGATAGTACTTGCCTCCCAAGGTTGTTTTGAAGATCAAATGAGTTAGTTACCTCTTGTAAATGCTTCATAGACTTTAAAGTATAGCATAATTATTATTATTAATAATAATAATTAATTAGTATTAGTTAAAATATATTATTAAATACCCATGATTATGGCATCTAGGTGGCACCATAGTGCATAAAGGACTGGTTCTGGAGTCAGGAAGCTTCCTTTTTTTGAATTCAAGTCTGATTTGAGATATTGTGTGACCCTAGGCAAGTCATTTAATCCTGTTTGCCTTAATCCTTGTGCATAAAATGAATTGGAGAAGGAAATGACAAAATCACTCCACTATCTTTGTCAAAAAGACCCAAAAAGGCATCACAAAGAGTCAGATAGGACAAAAGGGTCTCAACAACAAAACTATAATTATATTCAGTCTGTCAACAGGGTTGTAGATTAGTTGTCCAGGAACTGAGGCTATAGTTTCTTCAATGAGGTAGAGATCTTTGAAAATTTAGGATTTAGATCCAAATGGAATCCCTGAGGCCAGGGAATCTAACCCCACATTTTATAGTATAAATTGAGATCTAGAGAGTTGGACCTACCCAACTGGTTCTCTAAAAATCTACCATTCTTTCCATCCTGACACAGTTTCTGTCTAACCATTTGGCCCAATTTTTTTAAAATTCTGAACTTATGTTTATTTTATCAGACACTATGTTTATTTTAATTTTATCAGACATTAAATTAAATGAGCATTTCCTTATACACAGTAGAAAAAAGAAGACAATTATACATCTGACTACAGATCTCTGGTGGAGAGAACTTGCTTCAAAATTATATTCATGTAAAGTGATATTCATTGAAAAAAGTCAATGATCGATAACAAATTGGAGACACCTTGCCAACAAGCAACAGACAAAATAAACCACTGTTTTCATAGTAAATACCCAACTTCCGTTTCACAAGGGAGAGAGGGTCAGTTTACTGATGTTTGCTATTATTTTGACTTCTTAGTCTACGAGTTTTCCTTCTTTCCTTCCTTTTCTCCCTTCCTTCTCTTTCTGTCATCCTTCTTTCCTTTCTCTTTCTTTTCTTCCTTCCTTTTTCTTCCTCCTATTCTTCCTTTCTTTCCTTCTTTCTTTCTATCTTCTTTTCATGTATTCCTTTTCCCTTCCCTTCTCTCAATCTTCTGATTTTCCCTTCTCTCAGCTATTACACTTCACTTACCATATGAGGGAAGTGAAGGGATAGACGGAGAGCTTATGGGGAGAAAGAGAGGAAAAACCCAAGGATGATTCTGAGGTTGTGAACCAGTTACCAAAAAAATGATGATTCCTTGAGCAAAAACAGAGAAACTGAGGAATACAGAGCAATGTATTGAGATCTATTTTGTACATGCTGAGTGTGAGATGTATACAGGACAGCTTTTCGGTGAAGCTAGACATGAACTTCTAGAAGATCTGAGCAAGAGATGGACCCAAGTCTCCCTATGGCAGGATGCCCATTGCTAAACTCTGGTTGGTCAGCTGGTCCCAAGAACTCAGGTGTTCACTACCTGAATTATAATATTAGTTTCTGCTTAGTGATCATTTTATGGGTACAAAGTAAATTAGAGTAAAGTCTCTGTTATCTTTGGATTCCCTAGCATTTACCATCATATCTGGAAGAGGGTAGAAATTTAATTAACATTTTCTGAGTTGATTTCTTGCCTAACCTCCTATTTGGTAGATAATGCTTGTATGTCAGATCTCCACTTTACAAATGAAATGGCTCATCAGGAGATTGACCATGAATAAAGATTTGAAGTTAACTAGGGATTCTACTATTCAGGAGAAGGGAGGTATGACATTCCAGGAATGGGATATGGCCAAGCCAAAAGCATGGAGGTGAGAAATGAAGTATCATGTGTCAGTATGAATATACTGCTGCTTCAGTGACTCTTCTTAGAGACTTATGTTCCAGATAATTTTTGCAAACATGCATCCTGGTTTTGGTAGATTCAATGCTGGCAGAGTTTCTGCTTTTCCTATTTTCCTAATTAGAAAAGGTTTTTTTTCCTTTTTCTGGGAGACTCAATGATGGGCAGTCACTAATAAGTCCTTTGATCGGGCACATGAGCTGTCCAAACATTTACATTCTCCATCCCTCTGAACCATTCGGAATTTGATTACCAAATACAATACCCTCTAGGTCCAGTCACTTCTGACACTTTAGGACTATAAGGACTGTCTTGGGATGCCCATGGAGCCAGCAGCCATTTGGTGCTTTCATATCTCATGGAGGAGTACTAACTAGATCTGACAAGACATACCCACAGGTGCCTCATCCACATCTGGAAGGAGATCTCCCCAGCAGGATATGCTGTGTGATCAAAAAGCCCCAATTTTAGAGTCAGGGGAGGTTTCATATGAGGTTGAAATGCTACTCTGGGAAAGAGCACCAACTAAACCACTGGGGCACTTACTACTTGTGCATGCTTGGTCATATCCCTCAAACTTGTGGGCCTCAGTTTCCTCATTTGTAAAATAAGGGAATTGGACTGAATGTCAGCTAGGGTCTCTTCTAGTCCTAAATCTATGATCTTACTTGTGTGACCATGCTTACATTGCCAAACCTTTCTAAGTTTATGTTTTCTTATCTGTAAAATGGGCATGATAATACCTGCAGCACCAAATTCATAGAACTTTTGCAAGAATATACTGAGACAATAAAAAATAAATAAAAATAAAAAAGAATCTACTAAGATAATAAATAAAAAGCTTTTATATTTTAAAACTGGGAACAGAGACAGAAGCTCTCTCCTATGCATGTAAGATAGTCTAGTTGAGAGTGCACTGGGACTGGAGTCAAGCACATCCAGTTTCATAACACTTTCCAGCTATGTGACCCTAGGCAGGTTATTCAACTTTTTATGCCCTCAGTTTCCTCTTCTGTAAGATGGGAATAACAGCATATTCCTCCCGAATTTGTTGAAAAGGATCATTTGTAAATGATGGCTAACACATAGTAGAAGCTGAATAAATGCTTCTCTTCCCTTGTATTTTACTGAATTAATAATGACATTAACAAAGGCACAAATGAGCAAAGTGGTCAGATAATAGTTGGATTAAATGACCTCTAAAGGTCTAGGGGCAGCTGAGTACCTCAGTGTATAGTGCATTGGGTCTGGGGTCAGTAAGACCTCAGTTTAAATCTGGTCTCAGACACTTACTCTCTGGATAACCCTGAGCAAGATGTGACCCCTACCTCAGTTTTCTCAATTATAAAAACAGCACATACCTGCCAAGGTTGTTATAAGGATCATATAAGAACAAAATTTGTAAAATCTTTAGTATAATGATTGGCATGTAGAAGATACCTAATAAATACTTGTTTCCTTCCTTTCTCCTTTGATGCATTCTTCCTCCCTGGATGCATCCTTCCTCCCTCTCTTTCTCCCTTTCTTCCTAAACCCTTATGATGCTAAGACTTAGCTGATGGTGCTGATGGGCTAGATTCAGTAATTCAAAGCACAGATCTGGTATTCCAGACACTCCATGAGTTGGCTTCAATCAAATTTCCCAATTGTATCTCCAGCTAATCACTTCTTCCACGAAATTCTGTCTTCCTCCCAGTCCAAAGTAGCATCTCTCTGCTCTGTGCTTCCTAAGATTTGTGTGACATTCATTTATCATCTTCTGCCTTTTATTATTCAATCATTCAGTGAATTGTTTGAAAGTACCCAGGATTGGTCAAGCACTGTGCTAGATATAAAAACAAAACCAAAACAATCCCTAGTGTCAAGGAATTTATATTCTATCGTTACAGTTGGTTTTCACACTTAGCTTATTTCCTCTGTTCATTGTAAGCTTCTTGAGGACAGAAACTATTTACCTTTGAACATAACCCCATGCCAGAATCCAGTGCCATGTTTCATTGGATCTATGACTTCAGCAATATGGGTATCCTTCCAGGGATGCTGGTTACACCCCATTTTTGCCTTTCTATGTGTGACTGGTTTGTATTTTCCTGCAAATCTTGCCCATGGAATGTACCTAGTGGTTGGAACCCTTCCTCTGGATCTTTTGGGACTGCATAGATACCAGTGGTACAATTGAGTTGTCTTTCTCACTATTACTATATAACTAGCCCTCTCTTGCCAATAAGACTCCCATCTCACAAAGAGTTCTTTATTGCTAATGTGATTCACCACTGCCCTTTGGGTGACATACAACTTAAATTATTCAGATACAATGGAATTCCAGGCTTTCTAGTCATACAGTAACCAGATGTTGATGCTGAAAAGAAGGATCCTTCTTTCAGGAAGAACACAACACAAGTCAATTTACTATCTATCCTTCTCCACGTTGCCCTCCAACATGACACAAAAACCTCTTCTTCCTGGGATTTCTGGACAGCCCTAGAATTCACACACTGAAAGCACACTGCATTTTTGTTTATTAAAGATTTTATTTCTTTTGAGTTTTATAATTTTTCTCCCTAATCTTAATTTCCTCCCTCCACCCCCATAGAAAGCAATCTGTCAGTCTTTACATTGCACACTTCATTTTTGAAAAAGATCATATCAGGGAGGTGATAACATAACAAGCACATGAACTGAAATTGAGTTGAGTGCTGTGCTAAGTCACTAGCCTCCTTTTCCCCCTCCAGAATCATCTGAATCCAGTGGCCCGATATGAATCAGGACAACTGGAGATAATCCTGTATTTGAGGCAGGGTTAAATGACTTTCCCAAGATCACATAGCTAGTAAGCATCAAGTGTCTGAGGCTGGATTCAGACTCCCATAATTCTGACTGAAAGGCCAGTACTCTATCCACTGTGCCACCCAGCTGCTCTTGACCTCTTCCTCTGATTAGATGAGGCGATCCTCCAAGAACCTCCATTTAAGGAGGATGCCTCAGTTGGTTATCATCTCATCTCTTTCTTGCTAGACAATGTATCTACCATACTCTCTTATATTGGGTAGTTTCACAAATCTGCCATGGTTTTCAGCATCTGTTTTTATGCTGCCTTCCCCTTTGAGAAAGTAAGCTCCATGAGGACAAGGATTGCCTTTTCTTCCTATTTACAGTTGTATTTTCAGGACTTATTATTACAATGTCTGGCACAAGTAGATATTTTCTTGTTGACTAATAGACTCCTTGCATTCAATTTGGGGCTCAGCTCATTACCCATTGTAGTAGTATTTGTCCCAAATAAGCAATCAATTAATCAAAAAATGATGAGCTTCATGGTTAACCATCTTATTGTATATCAGAGTTTGAACAATGAGCATTTTTCATCCACTTGCTTGTTTCACTGTGCATGGTTAGGTTACACTGTGGAGTGATTTGGTACCTAGGGCAAGTAGTACAAAATATACTCTTAAATCAACTTTAAAAACCATTTCCTGTTGTAGGGAAAGGTAGAAATGGGTAGAAACCCTTAAGCGCAAATTTCTACTGTTAGAGAGATCAAGATGTGCTCCTCATAGTAAATAAATGGAGACTCCTTGACATTCTGGTTAAAGACCACTGGACAGTGGGATATTGCGGCTGGTGGTGGAGAGGGGGGGTCAATACCTGCCCAGGCCAGAAGGAGCCTATTAAATAGCTAACAGAAGGGAATGATGCCATATGGCGACTTCTCATTTTAACTAATTATTCTTGCTAACAAGGTGCTAAGCGTAGCTGTTTCTAACTGCTGACAACTGACAGCCTGCATGTACTGGCAGCACCCACTAAATGTCAGTACCCTGGATAAAAACGCCAATGACCTCACCTTAGTTATAGCTCTGGTGTCTATGGCTTTCACTGCCATGTTCCAAGTGTGGCAGCTAGCTAGCACAGTGAATAGAACACTGTGCTTGGAGTCAGGAAGAGGGGAGTTCGAATCCAGATTCAGACACTTGCTACTTACCAGCTGTGCCTAGGCACTAAACTTTGATTATCTTCCTTGCATCCAGGGCCATTTCCAGTCATTCTGATTCATATCTGATCACTGGACCCAGATGGCACTGGAGGAAAAAGTAAGGCTAATGACTTAGCACAGCCCCCCTCTCTGAAATTCAGTTCATGTGCTTGTCATGACATCACTTCCAGAGTGGACAAACATCATAAACTAATGTTCCAGGACTTTATACATGATAGAAGGACTTCCCTCTATATAAGGAACCTCAGTTGCATTTAGACTACCTATCTTTCATTATAGTGGTGGATCCCTTTCTCAAGCATATGTCTCAATGGTTTAGGAATTACTTGAGACCAATAATCGAAGCTGGCAAAAGGATGAGGTACCATCATGCAGCAGAAATAAAGCTGACTTTAGAGTCAGAGGGCACTTACTACCTGTATGACCTTGTCTAACTTCCATTATCTTTCTATGTTTGTTTCCTCATCTGTAAAATGTGGGGATTGAGCTAGGTGGTCTCAAAGATTCTATCAATCTCAAGATCAATGATGCTATGATCCAAAGTTTATTCTGCTATTATATTTTATACATAGAAGGTGATGCTGTTAAATGTGTTGAGGTCAGAATTTTTGCAAACATGTGTTTGTGTATGAGTATGTGTATGTGTATGTGTGTGTGTGTGTGTGTGTGTGTGTGTGTGAAAGAGAGAGAGAGAGAGGATACACTCATTAGGTAAGACTTATAAACTCATTCCTAGGTTAAACTGCCCAAAATCTGTTATCAGATCAACCCCACGAAGGCAGTTTCCAAAGATTCAAGAGAGAAAGAGTCCCCAGACATAACAAGGCTGCTCTGGCACCATGCAGAGTTTTGGAGGGAGAAACAGGGGAGTCCAATTGGAGTGCAAACTATAGATAGAGGAAGTGTGCCATCTGGTAGCTTGTTATTTTAACTGCTCTCACTGTGAGCTAAATTCAATTGTTCCTACACTGCTGAAAGATCAAAAGTGCTGTTAGCACCCTCTAAATTAAAGCACCCTTTGAATACAGTCCCAGTTGCTACATCCTAGCTACGACTGGAGTTGAGTGACTGGACAAATGCACTGCTGTTTAAGTATCCAAGACATGTATTCACATATTCCCTCCTTAGAGAGTTTAATGATTTTCCATGTAAGAGTTCAGTTCTACCAGTTTAAGTTTCACTGCCTTCTATCCTTTTCATGAATATGCTAGACATGTTTATTTTATATGCTGTGTGTCTATAACCTTCTGTTTTTAAGTATCTCTGTTAAGTCTCCTCCCTGTCTCTGCTGCCCCAGTGCCTTTCTTTTCCTCCCTCTTTCTCTTCTCTTCCTTTCTGTCTTCTGCATCTTTCTTTGTCTCTGTATTTTTCTTTGTCTCTGCCTCCTCATTCTTTATTTCTCTCCTTGTTCTCTCTCATCTTTTTCCTGTTTCTTTATCACTCTTGCCATCTCTCTCTCTCTCACTCCATTTCTCTGTCGTTGTCCCTCCCCATCTGCCTCCATCTTTGTTTCTCTGTCCCATCTCTCTTTTTTGGTAAGGCAATGGGGTTAAGTTGCCCAAGGTCACACAGCTAGGTAATTATTGAGTTTCTAAGGCCAGATTTGAACTCAGATCCTCCTAACTCTAGGAGTCCTGACTCAGGTCCTCTTGACTCCAGTGTTCTATCCACTGTGCCACCTGGCTGCCCCATTCCATCCCTCTTTATCTCTCTCTTTTTGTCTCTGTCCCTCTCTATGTTTGCCAATCTGTTTTGGTTTCTGTACAGGTTTCTGTTCTCTTCCTTTGTCCATCTGTGTCTGTCTTTTTTGTCCTTAGCTCTCTCTTTCTATTTCTCTCTGTGAATTCCTTTGTATTTCTTTTCTTGTGTGGATGTTTCTGTCTGTCTACCTTTCTCTCTCTCTCTCTGTCTCTCTCTTTTTCTCTTTTTTCTCTCTTTCTGTCTCTGTCTCTGTCTGTATCTCTCTGGACTCTCTGTCTATATCTCTCTCTTTTTCTCCTTGTCTTTGTCTCTCTGTCACTGTCTTTTCA
>NC_133666.1:675448954-675561454 GCF_037893015.1 Macrotis lagotis
ATATATCTTCCAAGAAAATCCCAAGTAAGGTCATAAAGAATGGGACACAACTGAAATGACTCAGCAGCAACAACAACAAACACCAAAGGTTCTTACTTAACCGTTTTAGAAAAGACCATTTTCATTCTGATTGCCAATGGAAAGCCCACCAGTGAAGGTACTGATTATTAGTGACCGTGCTAGGAAATCCCAGAGATCTCCTAGCGAATACCCTTGTTGAAGGTATTTGTTGAAGGTATTTGTTTTCTCTGGGCTCTACACGGGTGCCTTGTACCTAGTTGTTCGGACTTTGTACTGCTAGGGCCACCTTGTTGGGTCAGCTAAATGCTAAGCCATTCCTTCCCAATTGACTGAATGACTGCAAGTGCCATCAGAACCCTCTAAATTCAACATCCTAAGACATAAACTCTTTTCACCATAGTAAAGCACAAATAGTTACCCTACCTTGCTTGGATGAGATGAGAAGAGATTTAAAATTGGAAGGATAATTGAGATTTCAGTTGATCTGATTGTTACCTAGGATTTGAACCCAGGTTCTCTTATTCCACTACTGAGACACTTTCCATTATACCAAAGTTGTAAGAAAAATATCAAAACCTAAGAAGTCTAGGTTTGATGCACTGTCTCATGGGTAATTGGAGCTGAATATCCCACAGAATATCCCCTTCTCAAATCTGACACATCCCAAGCTGATGTCAATATTTCTTTGCCTCCTCTTCCCCCAGTTCTTTCATCTTCCAAATTTCCTAATTTCTGCTGAGATGTCATCATCCTAGCTTAAGGGATATAGGAGGCACAGTGGCAGGAAGCATCGGACTTGGAATTGGGAAAAGATAAAGAGTATTAATGAGGTCTCAGCTACTGACTAGCTCTGTGACTCTGGGCATGTCTCTTTAAACCTATAAATCTTAGTTTCCTCATCTGTAATGTGGGGGTAGTGATAAAACCTATGGCCCACCTCAGCATTATTGTGAGGATGAGATAATATTGATAAAACACTTAGCAAACCCCAAAAAGTGTTGTAAATACTAGTGATCGTTATCTTTCCAGGCATCCTGTCTTATTCTCTCATAAGAGGGGGGAAAAAGACTATCATAAACTTTGCCATCCTCAGTTCTACCTTCTTCTTCACCCTCAGATCCATTCAGTTGTCAATATTCTGATTTCTTTCTCTACCACATCACTCTTATGTGTCACCTTCTCCATATTCATATAACCAACTTTCAAGTTTAAGCGTTTCTCTTTGTCATCATCATCATCATCTTCATTATATCTGTCTTTAGTTATCTTTAGCTCTCCCTCTGTCTGTCTTTATCTTTGTCTCTGTGTCTATCTGTCTCCATCTCTGTCTCTGTCACTCCATCTCTTTGTCTGTCCCTGTCTCTCTGCCTGTCTCTGTCTTCATTTCTATTTGTAGCTCTGTCTCTGTCACTCCATCTCTCCATCTTTCCATCTGTCTATCTATTTCTGTGTCTGTGTCTGTGTCTGTCTGTCTCTCTAATTGGTCACCTTACCTAAGTATCTCCCACTGCAATTCCTCCTCTACAAAGCTGTCAAAATCATATTCCTAAAGTGACTTTGTCATTCTCCTATCCATGAAGCTCCAATGGCTCCCTATTGCCTCTAGGTTAAAATGTGAATTCCTCTATTGACATTCAAACTCTTTACTAGTTGATTCCAGGAGAATTTTTCCAGATTTAATGTTTATTATTTAGTCAATAAATATTTATTAAGGACCTACTTTGCAAGTACTATGCTAAGTATCAGAGATACAAAGAAAGATTTTCATCCTGCTCTAGGAACTCCACCTTTTAGTCAAATTGGCTTAGTGACTGCCCCCTGGCCATGAGAAGTCATATGCCATCTCCATACTATGCCCTGTCTGCCAGGTGTAGAGTCTTTCTTCTTTCCCTTGGTCTTTGGTAATCCCTAGCTTCCTTTGAAACTCATCCAAGGCACCACATCCTATAGAAGGATTCCCCAGGTGCTAGTGACCTCCCAATTGCTTAGTATTTACTGCAGAAATGTTTTTTATTTATTTAAATTTGCATGTTTTCTGTGCCACTAAATAGAAAATAATCTCTTTGAATAGAATATTAGTGATTATATTTTATTGTTTTAATCACTTACAAATATTTATTGAATTAATAAAATATCATCTAGCAAGTACTCTCCAATCTCCATCTACTGAGGTAGACATCATTCAATGGAGCTTCCTTAATTACTCAGAAACCCACCTCTGGTTTGCCATCATGGTTAGGTTGGGCTTCCCTAGAGCCCCAAAGGATGACTTTAAAATGGAGATGCTCAGCTCCTCCCATCCCATTCTCCAGGTTGTATTTGGCCCTCTGAGATGAAGTAAAGTCAGAAGTCACAGTGCCACCTAAGGGAACCTGTCCTGGGCATCTGTCCTCTAGCCCTATAAGCCCTATATAGGAGTTCCTATCCACATGACTCTTTTTACATCCTCTGCTGATGATAGATACAACTGGTCTCTCAGTTCATCTTCTAAGAAGTAGCAATAACTCCCTGATTCTTCTTTCTCACTTCATAGTCCTGTAGTAACACTGATGTGACCCAGGATAACTCATTTATTGATGATACTGTGTGAACCTGGGAAAGTTGCTTCACCTCTAGTTGTCTCAGTATCCTCTTCTGTCAAATGGGGATAAGAATTGCAGAACCTACCTTACAGAATGGTAAGGAGGACACAGTTTTAGAAACTTTAAATACAAGTTATTTTTATTAACCCTCTCAAATCCCAACCCATCATCCAAGTGGTATGAGTGTTTGAGGCAATATTGTGGAATGGAAAAATAAGGGAGTGCCTACCACAATGATACATGAGGGACATCACATGTCCTAAGACAGCTATGAAGAGCTAAGATACGGGGCAAAATGCTACAATTAAAGTCTTAAAGACCTAAAGTCAAATCTTGTCTATGACATTAACCACATAACTCTCAGGCCAAGTCCCTTATCCTCTAGAGACTTCATGTATAAATTGAGAGGAAGAGTGATCTCAATGACTTAGGACATTCTATTGAAGTTTTCAGTTTATGATTCTATGGCAGTTTGGAAACAACTCTGAAATATTGACTGATTGTGCTCTAGATATACCACTGATTGGATTAACATTTATCAGCTATGTGGCCTTGGACAAATAAAAACCAAAACTATCTGACTCAGTTCTCCCAATTGTGAAATAGGATTATATCCCAGAGTAGTTATGAGAATTGAGATAGTAATTGTAAATTATTTAGTATATATATATATATATATATATATATGTACATAATGTAATATAATTAGGGCAAAATAAAAGTTTATTTCCTTCTTTCTTTCCATTACATGTTGGAAAATATGATACAACTATCCCTAAGAATCAAAGAAATAGATGGGGCAACATAGCTCTATAGTTGTATTCAACTTGGAACTACCATAATTATCTTCTTGGAATGGAAACCAGAAGAGAAAATGGTCCTTCTTCATTTCCTGTTACCAAAAGAAGGCAAAATACATGAAAAAAGAACAAAAAAAGAAAAATACTAGTATCTTTCCACCCCCACTCTATCCTGCTGGAAATGCTTTGTAGTCAATGGTGCTCTGCTAATGTGGGCAGCACTAGAGTCCCAGTAAAAATGAACTGAAGGCATTAGTTCTTTCAAAGAGCCCCAGTAACATTATTATTATGTTTGGGGGAAAAAAATACTTCTTCTCATCTGGCCAATACAGTTCAGATAAAAACAATCCTGGAACAAATTGCTAACCTGCTATTATTCATTTATATTTAATGCTCTGCACAGGTGACTTTTGTAGCTGAATCAAAGTACCAGGATATAAATTCCTCTTCTGGAAGCTCAAAATGCTCACGGTACAAGTCCAGCATGATAGGATGATGGGGAGACTTGTATATTGGATCATTGCTACACTGTTTTAATGTCTTCTTCTAGGTCTCTATGTTTTTAAATTTTTCCAGTCAATGAAGCTGGAACATTGTGAGCATATGGTATGATGACATCTCCCGTGCCTGGAATGCTCTCCCTCCTCCTCTCTGCCTCTTGGCAGAGTCCTAGCTAAAAGTCCCAGCTAAAACTCCCAACTTTTATAGGAGATCTTTCCCAGTCCATCTTTATTCTAGTGCCTTCCCTCTGCTGATTAATTCCTGTTTAGGTGGTGCTAGGTGGTGCAGTGGATAGAACACACCAGCCCTGGAGTCAGGAGTATCTGAATTCAAATCCAGCCTCAGATACCTGACTTACTAGCTGTGTGACTTTCGGCAAGTCACGTAACCTTGATTGCCTCACATTCCAGGCCATCTCCAGTCATCCTGATTCCTATCTGGCCACTGGATCCAGATGGTCCTGGAGGAGAAAGTGAGGCTGGCAACTTAGTATAGCACCCCTTTACTTAAATCCCATTCACTTGCAAATTGTGGAATCTCCCTGATGTCCTTCAATAATGAAGGACAAACATTACCATCATTTATCCTCTAAGTAGGTTGTACATTTTTATTTGTATATTGTCTCCCCCATTAAACTGTGAACTCCTTAAGGACAGAAGCTGTCTTTTGCCTTTTCTTTTCTTTTTTTAATCCTAAATTCATCCTTCTCACAATGCCTGCTACGTGGTAGGCAGTTAAGAAAATCTTATTCACTGATTGATGGACTCTTCTTAAGTCTTTATAAATCTATGTTATGTCCAAATGATTGGGGGCAAGAGCTATAGTGGCCCCATTCCATTATAGTTTATTGCCTGAGTTTTCAAGAATCTTTTGAGGTCTATGTTTGGAGCATAGAGATTCGTCATCTATCAGCTCATGACAGTTATTTTCTGATACATTAGTCTAGCCATCAGGTCATTCAGGTGTCAGTATCTTTAGTCGATCGTGACATGCTGCTAGTTACTACTACTGCTACTTCTACCATCACCTTATTGCTACTTCTACTACCACTATTACTATTGGGGGGGGTTGCAAGGCAACTGGGGTTAAGTGGCTTGCCCAAGGCCACACAGCTATGTAATTATTAAGTGTTTGAGACCGGATTTGAACCCAGGGACTCCCGATTCCAGGGCTGGTGCTCTATCCACTGCGCCACCTAGCCACACCTCACTATTACTACTACTACTACTACTACTACTACTACTACTACTACTACTACTACTACTACTACTACTACCACCACCACCACCACCACTATTATCACCACTATTACTATTACTACTACCACCACCACTACCACTATTACTACTACTACTACTACTAGCACTATTACTACTACTACTACTGCTACTACTACTGCTACTACTTCTACTACAGAATCATAATATGATATATTTCTGCTCATATCTAAGGAACATCATAATATAGTGAAAATTCAGAGGACCTGAATTCAAACTTTGTACACCAAGTTTTTATGATATTTTCTATATTTTTATTTGTTTGCTTACTCTGCATTGATTACTAAGTCTAGACTTCTTAAAAAATAACCCTCTATAATTTCCAGCAGTAATGTTCTGGTCCTGGATTTCCATCATAAGCTACAAACAAATCCTCATTACTCAACTATTTGTTTGACATTTCTTTTTGATATATCACTGGCTGTGTTCATGGGGATGTCACCAGTGGAAGATTGGATTCTTTGGATTCTTCTCTTGGACCAAAACATGTCTTAGACTCCATTTGAAAACAAGCTGCTTTAGGTTATAATCTACCAATACAATATGCCTGCATGCTGTCACCCTCTACTACTCGTATGATGAAGTGATGCTTGCTTTTTCCAAAAATATTCTTCATGGATTCTAAACCTGTTTTCATGGGTGTACTCTGAGAGTGTCAATTGTTCATCTTCCTTATTTTGGGAAAGGAAATGTTGATCTTTCTATGACTGCTTTAGCCATAGGATGGATTCTATGTTTCTTTAATATTGCTAGGAGAGGTTTATTGGTATGCTTCCCAGATTTGTTAGGAGTCATTGGACATTACACAACATACATTGTACAAAACGTACAATATCTGAACATTAAGACTGATATTAGGGGTGGCTAGGTGGCGCAGTGGATAGAGCACCAGCCCTGGAGTCGGGAGTACCTGAGTTCAAATCCAGCCTCAGATGCTTCATAATTACCTAGCTGTGTGGCCTTGGGCAAGCCACTTAACTCCACTGCCCTGCAAAAAAACCTAAAAAAAAAAAGACTGATATTGCATGGATATGAATTGAGCTGAATGTATTATTTTCCCAGTTTGCCTTGATTTCAGAATGACTTTAACTCTCTTAACTCAGTCAAGATTCCTCTTTGATAACCTTATGAGAGGTCTTGACTGGAGAAGTCTAAGATACTTGCAAGAATAACCTTTGTTCATCGTTTCGATTCAGCCTCTGAATTTTGGGTTAAAGTCTTCAGTTTCCATCTTTCCTTTGCATGCATTAATAATTTTGTAATTTTAGAGAACAAATGACATTTAATATCTGATTATTTTTTGATGTTGTTAGTCAAAATAATATGTAAAAACCACTTTCCTATTACAAAGCGTTTTCCTATTTTTCACTCTCAGCCAATAAGACATCTATGGACTATATTGTTTTGCCCTTTGTATAGCAGAGAAGATAGAGAACCAGAAAGGAGAAATGAATTATCCAAGATAATGCAGAGATAAGACAGAGCTAAGAACTAAAATCCAGGTTTTCTAACTGGTCCAGAATTATCTGTTAGATCTCTTTCAAAAGTCCCCACTTGCCAGAATCTTTGTTCACTTAATCAAAAGTAGCAAACTCTTATTTCTTTTTTCTAGACTAATAATGTGCTAGGGATTGAATGGATGATACCGAGGGGCTCCTAAATGAGGAAACTCCACCTACCAGAAAAGGTCAGAGGATGGCAGGTCAATAGATTAAAAGCTGGAAAAGAATTTAGAGGATATTGATTTCAAATTTTACTGTTGAAGAAATCAAGGCACTGAGAAACTAAGTGACTTGCCCAGAGTCACACAGTCTTAGATGAGATTTCAATCTAAATCTTCCTAACTCCAAGCTTAGTGCCTTAGCCACTATACATAATAACACTTACTCTCAAACTAAAGTTTTGGGGAGTTACATGAAACACCAGTAACTTAAGTAACTTGTTCAGGGTAACATAGCCAGTTTGTGTTAGAATTTTAAACCCAGGTCTTTGTAATTCTGAGATCAAATCTCTAGCTAGTATATCATACTGCCTCCCAATCTGCTACTGCTAATACTACTGCTATTATTACTATTACTACTGCTATTATTGCTATTACTACTGCAGATACCTCTACTATTACAACTACTTCTACTACCACTACCACCACTATAAATAAAAATAATAATAACATTTTTATGCCTGAGGCATTACAAAATAATAAAAAAAATGTTGAATTTAAATTCAGAGACCTGAGTTCAAACCTTGATTATATCAATAAGTAATTTCATAATACCTTCTATATTACTATTTCCATAATACCTTAAAGTTTGCAAAGCATATTTAATCTTAATTCATTTGAACCCTATGACCACACTGGGAAGTAGATAATAGTGATAATAATAATGCTAACTAGTTTTTAAGATGTATAAAAGACTTTATAAATATTATCTCATCTTCATAATAGCCCTGGGAGGTAGGTGATATAATTAGCATTCCCATTTTGCAAATGGGAAAACTGTGACGCCCATTTGGGCTTTTTCTTGACAAAACTACTGGAGTGATTTGCCATTTCCTCCTCCAGCTCATTTTACAGAAGAGGAAACTGAGACAGAGTTAAGTGACTTGCCCAGAGTCACACAACTAGAAAGTATTTGAACCTGGATATGAACTCAAATCTTTCTAACTTCAGGCCTAGAACTCTAACCATTGTGCCATCACAAGTTATTGTTATCTCTATTTTGGATTTGAGGAAATAGAGAGTTGGTTTGATCCATCTGCCCATTGCTGTTAAGATTACGTAAGGTTTGCACCTTGGCAATCCTAACTTCCAGTCCTGAATTTTTTCCATGTATGTTTCTGAGCCTCAGTTTCCTCTTTTATAAAATGAAGGAGTTGGATAAGATGAATACCAAGGTCCCTTCCAGCTCCACGTCTGTGATCTATGATCCATCAACCTCCCCAGCAATGGCTTGCCATCATTCTGTGTCTACAATGTTGTAAAACACCCCCCAACCCGTCTTCAGCCCATTTTGCACACATGCTTAAGCTGCCTAGCCCCCCTTGATCGTGGTTTGGAATGAGTTAATAATTGCACATAATACCCACTCAACACATTAGATGTGGGGCCCTCAGTAAATTCATGTCTCCCTAAGAACATCTGTGGTTTCAGCCCCAAATGGTGAAATCTGTCTCTCTCTTGGGATGTGTCTGCAGACCCTGGCAGTGTCCCTCATGGCAAGGGCTGATATGTGTATGGGGGGAGTGGAGGTGGGAGGGAGGATGGGGGAAGAGAGAGGGGGAAGTTGAGGGGGGAGGAGGTGAAGGGCAGAGATGAGCGGTGGCCCCATCCCCATCCCCGAGCCACGAGAACTCTGTGCCCCCCAGCTGCGGAATCACATAACAGCAGTGGCAGCTGTCCAGGCCAGAATGGGCCGCACCTGTTTGCAATGTAAGTTAGCCATTATCAGCCTTCACATCCAGCTGTAATTCAAAGAGAGGGGAATGGGGGGAGGAGGGGGAGGATAGGACGATCGAATGTCCTAAATTGACTCCACTTTAGTGCCTTATATAAAAATTTCCTGTAATGCATGTTACCATAAATAAGGGATTTTCCAAGAAGCTCAGGGCAACATAGCTTTCTAGCTGAACTCTCCCAGAGGGAAGTTTGCCGGTTGCTCTGATTATGTTCTATCCTTCAAATTATCTCATTGTAAAAGGCCTGGATCTGATGGCCATAATTTACAGGGGCTGAGCAAACCCATTCTATTCTTCTTTAGGGAAATACATTTGAGGCTTCAATTTTGAGAGACCTCATTCACCAAAGAGGCTTCAACATTGGTTGGGTCCCCAATTATAGCCATAAATGCCTGGCTGGCTGGTTGGATGGATAGATGGATGGATGCATGGATGACCCCAACTTTGGACAATACCTATCTAGTAGAATCCTCAATAATGAGCATGGTGGAACCTACCACATAGAGGTTGACCAGAAAACCTATGAAACTGCTAAGGAAACATGGTTCTAATTTCCCTGGGCCAAGCCCTCTTGGACTGAGATGGGAGTGATAGAGATTTTTATATGGTGACTCTTCACTCATAGCTCAAGGGTAAGATTTATGTGTCAGACCTAAGGCATTTGGGGGCCTTTTTCTCTTCCATAAAAGAATTTCTATTTAGAGATGAAAAGCACTTTAGAGATAATCTAGTCCCAGTCCTTCATTTTACAGAGGAAGAAACAAAGGCACAATAAGGGGAAAATGACTGGACCTGGTACCACAGTTTACCAGGGGATACAGAAGCAAAGTTGGGATATGAACCAAGGCCCTTTGGCTCTGAAAGGAGCAATTTTCATTACTGGTCACTCTTATACACACATATTCCCCCAGTAATGACTTCTGTTTTCCTGAACTCTAGTCCATAGTAGAACCACATCATCCCTCTAAATAGTCCTTGCAGAACAAAACTGCAGAGGCAATGGACGTATGTGGTTGATTCAGACAGAAAGATGACTTAGAGGAGAAAATCCCTGATAAAATTATCTTTTGGAATTGAAATGATATTATAGGCCAACACTACCATCTTTTTGTGACCTTTGAGGAGAGGGGCCATAGCAGTTAGGTGGCACAGTGGATAGAATCAGGAATAACCATCTTCCTGAATTTAAATCTGTCCCTCAGACATCAATTAGCTCTGTGACCCTGGACAAGTCACTTCATCCTGTTTGCCTCAGTTTATTCATCAATAAAGTAAGTTGGAGAATGAAATGGAAAACCAATCTAGTGTCTATGCCAAGAAGACCCCGCATGAAGTCACGAAGAGTCAGTCATGATTTAAACTGAGCAAAACAACAGCAACAACGACAAAGGGGAGCCATTCTTTGAATGGGAGATGTGATTTAGTGATCACTCAATCTATGACTTCATGTTTCTCTTCCATATAATGCTTTTGAGTTGGGGGATATTTCCCACCCTTCTTGGAGTCCCTATATAGTATTTCCCCTTGTCCTTCAGAGGTATATCTAGTCCAACTTCCTCCCTACCATTTTACATATGAGGAAACTGAGGCCAGGAGGAGCTGAGAGACTTGCCCAGGGTCACACAAGTAGTAAACAACTGACATAGAATTTGTTCTTCTGACTCCAAAGGCAGGATACCTTTCCCTCAGCTAGATCTCCTGACCATTGATGAGTCACTTAATCCCTCTTGCCTCAGTTTTCCCCTAGAAAATGAGCATTTTGGCTTAGATAAGGTCTAGTTCCTTTCAGCTTAAAATTCCATTAGGCTATGATATCTTATATCACCACTACAGTGCCAGAGATCTTCAGAAGCCCTCTCCAGAATAAAAAAAAAGGCCCCCTTTTACTCTCCCCACACCTCCCAACAAGGCTCAGCGGAGAGATTGTTTTGCATTGGCACTTAGCCTGCCAACATGAACTCCAGATGGGTAGGAGTGTTTGGGCGGTGTGGACATTTGATCATTAAAACTTGGATGGCTCTTCTGCTTCACTCCTCTCCTACCCACCATGAACGTAAACTGGGATGAGTGGCCAGTAGGAGGCAGTAGCTGCCATCTGTAGCAGACTTGCTAGACTCAGTCCCAAGGGCTTTCTTTTTGCTAGATGCAACAAAGCTTCTTTGGGTCGATGATGAGATGTTCTACTATAATAGGAAGATATTTTTTAGAGTTTTTTTTTTCAGAAAATAATTCTAAAAACCCAATAAACCTAAAAAATCACCCACCCCTCTATTTATGTTCCAGCCATGTTGGCTTACTTGCTTTTCCCCATACACACATTCCATCTCCCACCTGTAAAACCTTTGCTTGAGGGCTGGTACTCCTACATGAAATGCCTCCTCCCTCTGGCCTTTATGGCAGCCTTCATAGTTTAGTTCAGGTAATAATTCCATTATTTAATCCCCCCAGGGTTACCGGTGCTCAATACCATCACCCCCTAAGAATGACTCTATTTCTTTCTCTGTGTACATGCTATTCTGGCATTGAAATTTAAATTCTTTGGAAGACAGGAATTTGGGGGGCCAATTTAATTTTCAGCTGCCATTACCTTGCATAATAAATGGTATCTGTAGCTACTTAAATAGTGTTTGTTGAATGGAATCAAATTGGAAAATGAATAGACTTCAAATCAGAAACTCTGGATATGGGTGGCCATATCCATGCCCATTCTTCCTATAACATTTTCCTGAATCAAATAAAACTCAATTCAATATAATGAGAAAGGTCTGGATTGTGAGTCCAGAGATCTGTATCCTTGGCTCAGACTCTGCTCTGTACTACCTGTGTGACCTCTAGCAAATCAATCCATCCCTTTGTGGATTGGTTTTCTCTTCTGGAAAAATAAGAGTTCAGTTTGCTAATGGTTAAGGTCCCTTGCAGCTCTAAATCCAAATTCTCCCTTATCCCATGGCCATTGCCGTGATAAGGATTTGCAGATGGCGTTGGGTAACAGACAACCAATAAAAAGACAATTGTGGACAAATGATTAAACCCTCAAAGCAAATGAATGATTAGCTGGAAACTATCCTTGGAGCAGTCATCGGATCAGATTTTCCAAGTTGGGAGGGACTCCATTGCCTGCCAGGCTGATTCTGTGATAAATCAAGCCAGCCATGTGCCATCTGGGACCTAGCTGGAGTTCCAGCTAGGAAGAAACTGATACATGTCAGAGCCCTAGGAAGCCATATGTCTCAATGGTGTTGACTCTATCCATCGTAGATTTAAGAACCTAGAACAAGATTATAGATTGAGAGCTAAGAAGAAACTTAGAGGCTATCAAATCCAACTGTCTCATTTTACTGATACCCAGTGGACATTAAATGGACTTAAACTAAAATCATAAATGTACTAAAGGTTGCTTAAATATAGACTGTCATAAGGAGGAGGTCCTTGAGAACATTGACTGTCAAAGTTGGGAGCTGCAATCTTAGACTAGACACTGTCAAGTAGGGAGAGACCTTAGAGCCTAATATAGGAGAGCGAGAAGGGGTCTTAGAATTTAAACTATTAGAACGAGGTGGACCTTTAAAAACATAGAATGTCAGAGATGGAAATAACCAAACAGAGAGTGTCAGAACTGATGGGAATCTGGGAATATAAAATGGCAGAATTAGGAGGCACCTTAGAACATAGACTATCAGAGTAGGGAGGAATTTGAGAATAGAAAATGTTAGCAGTAGGAGGCAGCAATTCCATTTTCTAAAGATTCCAAGAGATCAGGAGACTTGTCCATGGACTCCTAGAGAGCATTGGAACCATGATTCCTGATTCCTAATCCAAACTTCCTTCTATTGAATTATCTCCTAACTGAATATTTTTTATTAAGGGGAGAGGAAGCATAGAGATAGTAAACTAGGAACCAATAATCTCCCCCAAACCCCTGCCTCTACACACACACACACACACACACACACACACACACACACCAGTTTCTGTGAAAAATACCAAAAGTTGCCCAGCCCAGATTTGCTTGGATGGTCATTTGAGATCAGGAGATCAGAGAAACAGATCAATCATGAGAAGTCATCCTTCTCCAAGAGGGATTGCAGGTCTTTTCCATGAGGCTCCTGTCATGAAGAAAATTCCATGGTCCACTGTAAATCTGCCCTTTTGGCCTTTTTCAGGCCAAAAGATCAGAGATTGCTGCTTTTTGCCTGCCTATGACTTAAAAAGAAGGGAGGGGGAGGGCATCTCATGAAATCCCAAATAGCCACTTTTCCAGGGACACATGGGAATTAGGTGCTGGGGAGTGTCAGATTCTGCTACAGAAATATAACCAGAAGGTCTGTGGAGAGAGGGAAGCATCAGTTTTTCCTCTGATTCTTGCTGCCATTATTTTCTATTCCACTATAGGCAAATGCATCATTGGTTAGAGTGTTGAGGCAAGAACATTACATTTCCCTCTCCACCTGCTACAGTGAATGAATAAATATTTAGTAATCACTTACTATTGTCAAATATTGTGCCAAACTGGAGTTATAAATATAAGAACAAGCCATTCCCCTGCCCTCATTGAATTTTCATATAGGGGAAAGTAACCAGGGAGGATTGTTTTGATTTGTGAAGTATGATCAAGAAGGCTCTCTGTTATTTGGAAACTTTGGCAGGAAAAAACTACCCATCAACACACACACACAACACACACACACACACACACACACACGTGCGCGCGCACACGCACACACATCTGGATTCCACTCAATCTGACTTTATGAGAGAGAACAGAAAGATCAGCCAATTTATCCTTCAATTCATTTCTCAACAAACATTTATAGGCACTTACTATACTAGCCATAGAGAGATCAAAAGGAAATAATCCTTTCTTCAGGGAACTTATGACCAATCAGGGGAAGAAGCATTCCAAATATAACTAAATACAAAGAAATAAAATGAATATAATGTAATTTCAAGAGGGAAGCTAGGTGGCACAGTGGAGTGTTGACCCTAAATTCCGGAGGACATGAGTTCAAATTTGACTGCAGATACTAGCTATATGACCTTGGGCAAGACACTTCACCCTGTTTGCCTCAGTTTCCTCATCTGTAAAATGGGCTGGAGAAGGAAATGTCAAACCCCTCCAACATCTTTGCCAAGAAAACCCCAAATAGAGTCACAAAGGTCAGATGCTACTAAACAACAACCAACAACAAATTTCAAGAGGGGGGAGGGAAACAGATGAGAGGTCAGAAAAGAATTATGAAAAACTGTGTTTTAGTTCAGCTATGAAGGACATCACAACTGCCTGTCAAGCATGGGGAGGCAGTTGGATAGATAGGAGAGGGAAAGTTGCATTTGAGAAACAAGAAAATCAATTTGATTAAACTACAGAGATTGTAAGGTGGAGTAATATACATTCAGCCTAGAAACTTAGGTTGGAGGAAGTTGTGAAGGATTTGTTTTTAAGCCTAGAGAGAATAGGGAGTCACTGATACCTTAAGTATGGGAGTCAGCCTTGTGCTTTTGAGTTAATCAATGAGGAGAATTCAGATAAATGCAGGAAGACTTTTATGAATTAGTGCAGTGTGAAATAAGCAGAACCAAGAGGACTTAGTAAAGAGAAACCAAAATTAATTCAAGAATACCAAAGGTCTCCCAGACAGTGATCTGAGTTCTGTATTAATCATCTTCTGGGAGAAGTCAGGCAACCTCCTAGACTGTCCTTCTCTCCTGATTTTCCAGGTTCTTATCTAAGGTGGAATACCCATCCACATCAGACCTTGACCAGGACACTAGTTAATTGTAATTACAGAGAATGTTCAGAAAATACAGGATGCAAACATAGAATCGAGATATGCCTTGTGCTCATGTGTTTACATTCCACATTGATGGATGTGAACACCGGAACACTGATTGTCAGATGTGGACAATGGATTGATCTGTTGTGTTACATTATACTTCTTGTTACAAGGGAGAATTTTTCAGGGAAAGGGGTCATTAGAAAGTCATAATGATATAATTTTTAAAAAACATACCAAAAACCTTCTTGAGATAGAAGAAGGAAAGGAGAGGAAAAGAGGTAACACAGCATACATAGTAGAAAGAAAACATTTTGCAAGATATAGGATCTACCAAATTAATTGCTTGACCTCTCGGCCTCAGTTTTCTCATCTGTAAAATGGGTATAGAAATAATTACAAATTCTATTGCATAGGGTTATGATGAAAGAAACAATTATTATTAAACCTTTGACCTGAGGAGTTGCTCCCAGAATTCTATTCCCCCTACTTAATCTTTGAATCTCTAGAAATTGGATTGTGGAACAACAGTAATAATCATAATCCCTTATATTCACTTAACAGGTTTCTTTAAAGTCCCTTCATGTATTATTTAGCTATTGAGATTCAAGATGGCCTGATGACTCAGAAGGGCAGACAGGGCAGACTTCATCATCCCCACTTTACAGATAAGGAAAGGGAAAAGGAAAATGACTTGACAGCTGGTACAGTCAGGAATGAACCCAGGTCTCTCCTGACTACTCCTTTAGCTCTCTTTCCATTCTACTGCACCATATCTTGATTGTAGAGAAAAGATCTTTCTCTCTTAGTCTCTCATTCTTCTTCCTTTGGGGGAAATCAGCTCTGCCTATTGTGAATCAATCAATCAACAAACATTTAGTATGTACTAATTTATTATTATTGCTAAGTCTGGAGGCACAAAAAAAGGCAAAACAAATTAGCTTCCACCCTGACAAACTTTATTCATAAAACCTTTAACCATAAAAAGATATATACAGTGGAAATAGAAAGTGATCTCAGGGACAAGAAGTAGTAGCTGGGGGAATGGGAAAGACCCTCTTACAGAAGGAAGCATTTGATGTGTCTTGATGGAAGTGTAGGTAAAAACAGAGAGCATAGTAGGACTGGAGGGGCCACCATTGCAAAGATCCCAAAATAGGAAATGGAGCATTATAAAACACAGGAACGTCAAGTATGCCTCTTGTCTTTCTTGGGACCCCCTTTGGGTAGGATATTGGGGCTTGGAGATTCATAACTTTCTTTTGGTAGCAGGACTTGGTTGTGGATCTTAGACAAGTCATCCTACATCTCTACATCTCCTCTTCTTCAACTAAAAGATAAGAAGGTTAGACTCTAAAAATATTAAAAGAATTTTTCTAACATTCTATGACACAGAATCTTAATTCCTTCTTGTAATTAATGAAAGATTGAATCAACATTTATTAACTACTTCCTATTGCGTCAAGCTCTAGTGATACAAATAGAAGAATAAGCCATTTCCCTACCCTCAAGAAATTTGGGATCTAATAAGAGGGGAGTGAATATTCATTACATATTAGCATCTGAGTCAATTCCAAACATTCCCAATGCCAATCCCCAACTCCACTAGGGGAAGTCTCTCATCTTACACTTTTTTTGACCATGACAGAATTATTTGAAGGCAAAGATCATTTTGTTTTTATTATTGTATAGAGAGCCTCGCACATAGCTGATATTTTTTAATGCTTGCTATTGGATTGATTAACTACATATGACCTCTTTCTATACCCCTCTTCAAAATTCATATTCAAAGTAACCCATACTCGCTTGGTGACCCTGTCTGCCCAACCCCAACCTTACTGTAGACATTCCTTTTCTGGGAAGTGTTCCTCATCCATTCTAGTCTTCCTTCTATCAAAAACTGCCCTCAACTACATTCCAATAGACTCACTTACACAAAAGTTGAATTACTTTTTCTTTTTAATGTGTAGGATAGTCAGAGGTTTTCTCCATAAAAGTCCTATTTTAGTGGTGGTTTGGAGGTGACCCTAGGTTTCTATAGGTTATGCTCCTCTAGGTCTTACCAAAATGGAAAGTCTTTGAGATCAGAGCTGATGAAGGACCACAGAGTAAAATCAAAAGACAATCAGATTCCCTGAAAAGAGAGAATCTGGATTCAAAGATCCATTCTAACACTATCTGTATGACCTCAGCAAATAATATAACTTCTTTTAGTATCAATTTTCCCATTTACAAAATGGAGGACCTAAGCTGCCTCTAAAGGCCTCTCCAGCTCAAAATCTGTGATCCCCCTATGGTCTGCTAAAGCAATGAGCCAATGAGCCCTCTTCACTGGAGGGCTTACAGACACCAATGAAATCATGAATCCTTGAGCCTCTAAGTAAATAGAAATCTAGGGTTCTTGGGAAAGAGCATTCAATTTGGAATCAAGGGATTTCAATTTTAAATGTCCCCAATACCCAGACAGAGTAGATAGATAGATAGGTAGACAGGTAGATGAATGGCTAGATAGATTTTATATATTGATATAGATATATATTATATATATCATAAATATATTAAGGATCAATAAATATTATATATCACAAATATATTAAATCTCTCTATCTTAATCTACAGAGAATGCTAGAGCTGGAGGAGCCCCAAAAAGAGAAGACCAGAGCTAAACTGTTTCTTAGAAAAGAGAATATCAGAGTCAGGAAAGATCTTAATACCAAATGTTGGCATTGGGAGGGGGGCCTTAGAGTAAAAATTTATAGAGATAATAGAGAGAGAGATACCTTCCAGCCCTGCTATTTAATCTCCATGCCATCTTGACCAAGTAGCTTTCCCTCTCTAGACCTTAGTTATTTGCTATATAAAGTGAAAGAACTGGATTAGATTATTCCCATCTCTAAATTCTATCCTGTCTTTAACCTATTAGCCTGTCAATTAATAAACATTATAAAGTGCCATTGTGCTAAGGATACAAAGAAAGGCAAGACAATCTGTCCCTTACAGGAGCTATTAGATGGAACTCTACCCCTCAACTCAATTAGATGAAACCCCAATTGAAATGAGAAAGAAAGAGGCAGACAGGGCCATAAAGACACACAGGTTTCTTGGATATTCAGGAATCTTTAAACTCTATTACACTGCCAGCCTCCTATTTCATCTATATATAAAGCCTGCTCTGCTTTCCCTATGCTAATACCATGATGGTCTTCCCCTTGAACAATATAGAAATACTATGCAAATAAGGATTTCAACCGTTTCCCTTACTGACAGGGGACTGTGACCGCTTAGGTCCTCATCCCTGCCCTCTCTAGTTTGACCTTGTTTGGTGGGCAACTTGATTATTATGTCCTGGTCATAATGAGCGTGTGCTGAGAGAGAGAGGAGGCTGCTCCCTGGGGAGTGACTGGTCCTGCCCTATCTCCCTGTTAGTTTGACCCTCACCCAAGCTGAGTCATTTACAGACCTGTTGAATGAGCCTTTCATTTGGGTGACCTCTTGGGTCATCTGTTTTCAGAGCATGAAATATGGCCCCTGTGAAGTGCCCAGGAGCCCAGAGATAACCCTCATCGAGAGCCCTTGCAGGCCAATGAGCCGAGACTAATGATGATTGGGGCTTGTTCTTCAGGGACAAAATTTATTGGACTGCTGACCACTTTGGGCTTGGGCAGGAAAGTTAACTCTTTGTGGGATCATTGAACCATAGTATTACAGAGTTGGAGATGACTTCAGTGGTCCTCTGGTTCTAAGTCATACATGAATGAATGAATGAATGGATATTTGTTAAATATTTACTATTCTGAGCACATGAAAAAGAATCCCTACTACAATGTATCCAAGAACTGTTCAGCTAGGTTTTGCTTGACAAGTTTCAATGAACCTTGAAATCCATTTGTTCCCAAGGTCCATTTTGGGATAGTGCTGCCGAAGCCAGGAAAATTTTCCTGGCATCAAATCTAAATCTGCTTGTTGTTTGTTGATTTTTTTCATTTATGTCCAATTCTTTATGAACCATTTCAGAATTTTTTTTGGAAAGATGCTAGAATGGTTTCTCACTTTCTTTTCCATTTCCTTTTACAAGATGAGGAAACTGAGGCAAACAGGGTTAACAGTTTTACCCAGGATATTGGTACTAGTATGTGTCTGAGGCCAGATTTAAATTCATGCAGATGAGTCTTCCTGATTCCAAGCCCAGTGCTCTGAATACTGCACTGCCCAGTTTCCCCAAACCAAAATTTTTCTCTTTGTAACTTGTACATATTGCAGCTAGTTCTATCATCCTCTGGGGTGAAGCTGAATGAGACTATTTCCTCTTTTACCCAGCATCCTCTCAAATTTTTGAACACAACTCTCATTTCCCACCCAATCCCTCCCAGAACATTCTCTTCTTCAGACTCAACACCCTAGTTCCTTCAATAAATCATCATACAACATGAACTCAAAACTTTCCCCCTTCTTAGTTGTCCTTCTCAGGATACTCTGGTTCATCAATGTCCTTTCTACCCCATAGCAGAATTAAATATAATACAGATGTGATCTATTTAGAGTCCATGGGGTACCAAGGGGCCATCATCTCCTCATTCCTGAGAGTTCTTCCTCTCTTAAGGAAGCCTAAGAACCCATTGGATTTCTTGGTTGTTAGCTCACTGTTGATTCACATTCACTTTGAAATCCAAGAAAAATGTCAGCTTTGTTTTACAGATAAACTACTGTCTCACCACATTTTTCTATTAATGGTCTTGGGCAATGGAGTTCTTAAACCTTTTAGCACTGACTTTCCATTCTAAGGTTTCTCCTAGTTCGACTGTTCCCCATTTTAAAACACCTCCCAGCTCTGACATTCTCTGTTCTAAAATCTCTCCCAGTTATGACATTTCCTGTTCTAAGGTCTCTCTTATTCTAGCATTCTTTGTTCCAAGCCCCCTCTCATCTCTGATAGTCCCTAATCTAAGGCCCCCTCCAACTCTGACATTCTCTGTTTCAGGACCCTCCTAACTCTGACATTCTCTATTGTAGAGCCCCTTCCTGATCTGGTGCTCTAAGGGCCCTCCCAATGCAGTTCATTTGCTAAGACTCCTTCTAGGTCCAATATTCTATTTTTAAAGGTCCCTTTTATATTCTAAGTCCCTTCTAGCTCTGACATTATCTGTTATAAGATTATAAGATTTCTTGTGAGTTGATGAATTTATCAATCAGCATTTAAGGACTTTCTCTAACATTGTATAAAATACTGAGATCACAAAGAAGAAAAGCAAGTTTTGGGCCTCAAGGAATATACATTCTAATGAATCAGACTATAAAGATATGTTTATATGCACAAGATGGTGTATGAAAGTGAGTGAGGAATTGGTGTATTTATCTCTACCTTCATTTAAGGTAAGTAATGATGATCAAGCAATTAATCACATATTTTGGATTAAATATTAAGCCTTTGAAAGTTATTTGATGAAGTTTCATGATGTATGATGGGAAGCCTACTCCATTTAACCAGGATCATCCAGAGTCTATAGGGCAGTTAAGTAGCACACAGTACCTATAGTGTCATAACTTCAGGAAGACAAGTCTTCCTGAGTTCAAAGCTCACCTCATTTACATATTTATTGTATGACCTTAAGTAAGTCACTTAACCCTATGTACCTCACGTTTCTCATCTGTAAAATAAGCTGGAAAAGGAAATGACAAACCATTCCAGAATCTTTGCCAATAAAATCCCAAATGGGGTCATGAAGAGTCAGACACAAGAAAAACAACTGATTATGTCCTATATAAAAGAATTGAGAGTAGAGTTTGGAACAAATATGGCTTTCCTGTGAAACCTTTGAGGAAGAACTTCCTGGGGAAAAGATGGGTCATTTTCCAACCCTTCTTTAATTAGGCCACTTGGGATCTCTAAAGGGTCTGGGTGATGTTGATCTCTCCATCTTCTCATCGCTGCCATTCCCCTGCAACAGCAAAGACTGTTGGGAGTGTGGACATCAGAGTCAAAGAGAAATTGGGCATAGACACAGCCCTGCTTAAGTGAAATTTCCTGAGTATACCAGGAAGGAGAATAGGATTTAGAATAAATATGGGCTGAGATTTACCCTTTGGCCACTTATTTTCTCTAAATTTGAGCCCTGAAACTCTATAGGTTCTTGTGGGGAAAGTATACCGCAGACTTTGAGGGGATAATTCAAGCCAACTCACTTTACCATGCAAATACCCTTTTCTAAAAGTTGATTAAAGTCTGGGTGGTTAAAATTGTTCTCAATTGATGATCTTGGGGAGGGGATTTGGAAGGGAAGAGAAGGGAAGAGTCAATGACATTATATAATCCCAAACTCCTCAGAGGTATCTCTAGAATCCTAAGAAGAAAGCATAGCCTTGTTCCAGGACTTGAAGTTAATCTCTTGAGAATAAGAATTAGGTTAAGCACCTTCAGAACTCACAGCGTCTAAATAAGTATATAAAAGAATATACAAGGATATTAAAAGGATATACAAAGTAATTGTAGAGAAAAAGCAATAGTCCCTTGAAATAACAGGAAAGAGATGCCACAGTAGCTAGTGTTTGAATTGATACTTACAGGCAGTCAGAGATTCCAAGAAGTGATGAAGGAGAAAATTCCAAAGATGGGAGACAAGCTATACAAAGACAAGGAAATCCCTACTAGCTCTGACATTCTGGTCCTAATTTTGCTAATGAGGTTATATGAACCTGGACAATTCCTTTCCCTTCAATCAGCTGTAGTTTCTCCATCTCTATAAAATGAATCCCTCTCAGTTCTGACATCTCATAACATAAGCCCCCTCCCAGTTCTGACATTCTCTGTTCTAACCCATTTCCCAACTCTGACATCTCATGTTCTAAGACCCCCTCCAGCTCTGACATTCCCTATTCTAAGACTCCTGTTCAGCTCTGACATTCACTATTCTAAGGGCCCTCCCAGCTCTGACATTCCCTATTCTAAGACCCCATTCAGCTCTGATATTCCCTATTCTAAGGTCCCTCCAAGCTCTGATATTCCCTATTCTAAAACCCCATCTTACTCTGACATTCTCTATTCTTTTTTTTCAAGGCAATGGGGTCAAGTGACTTGCCAAGGGTCACACAGCTAGGTAATTATTAATTGTCTGAGTCTGGTTTTGAACGCAGGTACTACTGACTCCAGGGCCTGTACTTCATCCACTGCACTACCTAGCTGCCCCTGACATTTCCTATTCTAAAGTCTCCCCCAGTTTGACATTCCCTATTCTAAGACCCCATCCAACTCTGACTTTCCCTATTCTAAGGACCCTCTCAGGTTTGGCACTCTATAGTCTTTATTGAAAAAGTCCCAGAGCTGGATTCTCTCCATGGATCTCTTCTCATGAGTTGGCCATTTAAGTCCTGATGAAGATTAATGAAGCAGGTTGCCCTCTTCCTAGCCATGCAGCCTGCCCAACCAAGCCAGCTGAGCTCCCCATTTCTCCCAGAAGCCTTAGGACCTGGTGGTTGAATGCTTCCAGCTCCTTGGCAAGGAGCTCCTTTCTGCTTTTTAAAATGGTTTGTGGAGTACCCGATTTCCTTCCTGATTCTTTTCCTTTCACTTTTAAGACCAGGAGGAATTCCAGGGAAATTCAAGCCATATGTTCAGGAATCATTTATACTTAAATCCTGACCGTCCTGTGGTGGTTTTAAAGAGCTATTTGATGTCCAAAACACCGTATGAGGATTTTAAAAATAAGCTTTTTAAAGTCTCTTTTTACTCACAGTTGTGTTTTGCCAATGGTAAGTGAATTCAAACATCATGTAAGCCAGGGAGGTTATCTCTAGGGTCATGATGTGAAGGGGGGGATTTTTTCTCAGCTTCCCAATAGCAGAACCTCTGAAGTGGCTCAGACTTCAGAGCTGCCTAGGACAAGGGGGTGCACCTGACTGAGCACCCCACAATTCTACCCTATACCTAACAAAGGGATGTCTAGTTTTTTATTGAAAATCTCTAGGGACAATCAGCAATACATATTTATTAAACCCTTATGAAATACCAGACCTGTAGTCAATGATAGAAATACAAATATAAGCAAGAAAAAAAACAATTCCTGCCTTCAAGGAGCTTAGTTGCTAATGGAGAAGGCAAAATTTAACAGAAAAGTGAAAAAAGAATAAGAGGAGGAGATGGTGCTGAGCTTGGAGGTAGGATGGGAAGTCTAGATGGAAGCAGCCAGTTGGGAAAGGAAGAGCTGTTTGGCCTGGGGGGTCCTCCTTAAATAAGGATACTAGAAGGAGGTCCACCCTTCAATAAAAAGGGGAATATTGGGGGACAAAAGGTACTGATGAGGTATCAAAGTGACCTTTTCAGGATGGAGAGTGACAGGAAAGTCATTACTTCTCTTGGTGGTCTATTCTACTTTTGCATAATTCCAATATTGAGTCAGGAAATTTTTCTGGAATCAAACTTGAACCTCTCTTTTGTTACTGATATGCCTTGTTCCTTGGTCTGTCTTCTGGTGCCAAGTCCCAAAATGAGACTGATCCCTCTTCCAAGATCCTTCATATATTCCAATGCAGCTACCTTGTTGCCCCTGAGTCTTCTCTGTTCTGAGCTAAACATTCATAGCTCCTTCAACTGATCCTTGAGTTGAATGAAGCTGTTTGTAGTTCAAAAGCCCTTCACTCAATTCCATTCAAACAACAAATGTTTATTGATTCCTACTGTGTTCTAGATGTACTGGTCTAGATCCTAGCAAGAAAGAAAGCAAGAAAGAAATGGAAAAAGAAAGGAAGAAGGAAAGGAAGGAAGGGAGGGAGGAAGGGAGGAAAGGGAGGGAGGAAGGAAGGAAGGGAGAGAGGAGGTAGTGAGGAGGGGGGAAGGAGGGAGGGAGGGAGGAAGGAAGGAAGGGAGGAAGGAGGGAGGAAGGAAGGGAGGGAGGAAGAGGAAGGAAGGAAGGAAGGAAGGAAAAAGAATGAAAAGAAATGAAAAAGGAGGGAAGGAGGAATGAAGGATGAAAGAAGGGAGAAAGAAAGAAGAGGGAGGAAGAATGTGCATGTGTATGCATTTGTGTGTACATTCAAAAATACACACAAATAATCCCTCTTATCTTCAATCCAACAACCCTTCCAAGCTATTTTTTTACATCAATACCAAATAATTTTCCTTACTTACAATTATTAAGTATATAATTAACAGTTTGTCATTCTTTCAAGTGAAGGAGCTTTTATGTTGAAAAAATACATGTTTTTCCAAGTGTAATTTGTTATTTAGGTTCATTTACAGGGTAGTCAAGAAGAAACTAACATAAACTATAACTACACTCTATCCCTGGTGAAATTCATAGTTTGACCAAATTTATCACAAAATCTTCAGCACTAGGACAAAAGAAAAAAAATCCAACCCCCAAATAGTTATATAGAACTTAATTGGATTTTGTAGTCTTTTAGTGGAATTGCTATTGCTGTTTTTGCTTGTACTTTGTTTTCAAAGAGGACCATGGGGGGGGGGGGGCGGGCAGAGCCAAGATGGCAACAAGAATGGATCATGTCTTAGGCGCTCTCTCATAAAACTCATAAGCTAAGGACTCTAAATTTTCGAGAGACAGAACCCATAGAGGGACCCAATGAGGCAGTTCTCCTACTCAAAGAGGACCATGACATCAGGGGAGGGATGCTATGACATGTACATGAATTGTATTTAGGTGGTGACATGGACAGAGCACCATCTTTAGAATCAGGAGAACCTGATTCAAATCTGACCTCAGTTATTTGACATTTACTAGCTGTGTGGCCTTGGACAAGTCACTGAATCCTGATTGCTAGGGTCATCTCTAGTCATCTTGATTTCTATCTGGCCACTGGACCCAGATGACTCTGGAAGAGAAAATGAGGATGGAGACAGTGCAGTCCACTCAAATCTAATAGAATATAAGCTCCCTGAAGGCAAGGGCTTTTCTTTGTCTTTAATTCTCCCATTCCCTATCACAATACCTATCAGATAATTGATGTTTAATAAATAGTTGCAGGACTGAATTTTGGAATCACATATAGATGCAGCCATACTGCTCCTTTCATCAAACTTTTTTACATGATTTCCTTTGCTTTCAAAGCCTGGTTCTATTAGCTAGTATGGTTACTGAATCAGACCCTGGCTAAGATAGAGAAGCACATGGACCCTATCCTCCCAGTATGTTCAGAAACAAGATCAAATTCTAGAAAATAAGAAACTGATCTGAAAGAATCAACAGAGGGATGAAGAAGAGAGAAAAGCAAAGAAGATGGGAAGGAACTGCAGAAAGAAAGATGGCCCTGAGGTAGAGAATTAGCTTTAAGGGACCTTGGAGATCAAATTGTCCAAGAATTCTTAGCTTGGAATTCTCAGACCTCCCAGTGAGCCATGAAAAGATTCAGGGGGTTTGTGAAACTTGAGTGACAATAAAATTACAGCTTTCTTGCAACATAATTGGTTTCCTTTGAAATCCTGTGTATTTTATTTTGTGCATTTAAAAACACGATTATACGAATCATGGTGGAAACCCTCCATGACTCAAAGAGGATTCGAAATCTCTGAGGCCTGTTCCCCTCATTTTTTAGCCAAGGAAAATGAAACCACCAAAAAGCAGTAGTCTGCCCAAGATCCCAGCCAAGAGATGAGTTGGGATTTTGGTTCTTTTGGAGTTTTTTTTTTTTTGTAATTTCTTACTCTATCCTTAATTACCATTCCCTAAACTAAACATTCAAATAAAAAATAAACAGGAAATCTTCATGTCATCTATTTTTCTAAAGACTGAATTGATATCAATAAAAATTTAAACTTGAGATGTTTTACCATCTTTTTCAATTTATATATAAACTTCATAAAGCAAATAACCAAAAAATATCATTTTGCTTCCTGTAGCCTGATGATCTCTTTTCCTTCAGAAGGAAAAAATGTTACCTATATTATTATTATTATTATTATTATTATTATTATTATTACCACCTAATCCAATACAATAAGGCTCTATTAAAAGCTTACTCTGCATGGCACTGTGGTAATATGGCATTATTACTCATTTAAGTGCATAGTGAATAAAGAGTTGACATTAACAATCAGGAAGACTTGGGTTCAAGTTGCACTGGCATCTATTGTTCAAATGACTCGGAATAAATCACTTAAACCTCTTTGGTTTATAGATTTTTCATTAACAAAATGTTATTAGACTTAGTTTCCAAATCTATGATCTTTGGGCCCCAACAAAAGAATCTGGAAAGTTGGTCTTACAGTCCAGAAAATCTGGTATCAAATCCCTTCCCTGATGCAGACTGAACTGAATGACTCTAGTGAATGATATTAAAATATACTTTCCAAAAATATGGTAAATAATAAATGAAAGAATAAACAAATAAATAATAAACAAATCAAATAAATAAGCTAAAGTTTTATAATAAGGTTAAGAAATCTGGTCTTCTAAAATCTCCTAGGGTACTGAGAAGACTGGGTTTCTTAACATGTTTAAATATAATTGGTTTCCTCTGTAATCCTAAGTAATTTTAATTTCTTTACTTAAAAACAATATTGTCAATGCTCTCAGTAAAATCTGGAATGATTTACGTGAAGGATAATCAGCTGTGAATGTTGCTGTGCTGTGATCCAAGACAACTCTGAGGACTAACAATAAAAATTGCTGTCCATCCCCAGACTGAGAGCTGATGGTGTCTGAATACATATTGAAATATACTTTTATTTTTACTTAAGAAAAATAAAACAGCATCATTGTGTGATGATCAACTATGATGGATACAGTTCCTCTCAGCAGTTCAGTGATCAAGAACAATTCCAAATGGAAACTGTTATCCAAATCTAGAGAAAAAAAAAACTATAGAGTAGCATACTATTTTAACATTTTTAAAACATGATTAATATGGAAATATGTTCAACATGATTATACATGTATAACCTATATCAGGTTACTAACTTTCATGGGGAAGGATAGTAGGGAAATGTGGAACTCAAAAGTTTACAAAAAGATGAATGTTGAAAACTATCTTTGCCTGTAATTGAAAAAGCAAAATAAAATAATATTCAAAGTGAAAAAAATACATTATCCTCCAAAAGGGTCCATAAGCCTCACCAAACTTCCAAAGGTATCCAGAGTATCAAAATAAACCTTCCACTCTAGCTATGCACTGAAGGTTCAAGGAAAAAGAAAAGCAAGTGAGCAACAATAAAAACAAAGACTCTAGGAAACGTGGAGAAAGATAATTAGAGAAGAAACAGAGAGGGTGAGAGTAGAGAAAGGCTATAGGAAAAGTCATTGACTTGGAAGGAAGAGAGGCAGAGGTACAAGGAGAGGTCAGCAAGAGAAGAGAGTTCCCAAATGACAGTGACAAGGTCTGCGATCTCCAGTACAAGTGATTAGCTTCAGAGACAGGATCCAGCCTTGGCTCACTGATACAGGGTGAGAGGTCACCAGTTGGCTGATAACAGGAGGATCCTAAAATCCTCTCTCAGTGTGGAAAGGCTCTGCTAGGGAGTTGGGGGTGGGGTGGGGTTGGGGAGACCCAAGACAGAGAGAAAAGAGAACCCCCAAAGAGGCCCATTTTCTCCCACTTCCTCCAACCGTAATGCCCACGGTGGGGCAGGAGTTCACCAAAGTGAGCACAAAAGGTTTAGGCAGAGAAGTCAGAGCTTGATGAACAGAGGCTTATGGACCCTCCCATCTTGCTCAAAGTTCATTTTTCGGTTTTTCCAATGTAGAGATCTGATACAAGAGGGGTTGTAGTTAAATTCAGAGAACTGAATCTGAATTCCAGAGTTGGTCAAACCATTTACATTCTGGGAGCATTTTCAATTTGAAGGGAACCTGTGATAAGAAAAGAGTAGGTTTGAGAAGTGGCTTATGGGGTGGCTAGGTGGCACAGTGCATAGAGCACTAGCCCTGGAGTCAGGAGTATCTGAGTTCAAATCTTACCTCAGACACTTAATAATTACCTAGCTGTGTGGCCTTGGGCAAGCCACTTATCGCATTGCCTTGCAAAAAAAAAACAAACCCAAAAAGAAAAGAGACGTGACTTCTACTCTTTAGGGGCCCTCCAGAGTCAACAATCCCAATTCTAAGGTCCTTACCATTCCTGACCTTCTTTGTTCTCAGGTTCTCCCTAGAAGTGACTTCTTGAGCTTCAAAGTTTCCTCTCAGCTCTGACATGCTATGGTCTATGATCCTCTGCCTCTGCCTCAGTCATGTCTCATCCCTTGGTGACATCATCACTCAACTGAAACTGATCTCAACCGTTACCCATGACCACCTGAGGACCAAATCCGACCTGGTCTCGCTCCTCATCCTTCTTGGCCTCTCTGTAGCTCTTGATACCATTGACCGCTCATCTCCTGGATACTTTTTCCACTGAGGATTTTTGTGAGACCTCTCTTGCCTCTAGTCCTTTCAATAGGACCACTCATTCTCAGTCTCCTTTGCTGGATCATAAATCTCCCTAACTCTGAGCTAAGTCAGCTTTCTGGGTTTTCTTTCCTCTAATATCCACTCTCACATCTATGAACTCATCAACTTCCATGATTTTAATTGTCATCTTTGTGAAAATGCCTCCCCGATTTATATATCCAGCCCCATAGAAGAATCATAAGGAGACTATGGAAGCAGATAAATTAACTTTTAAAAGCCAGCACTCATGAGGTCAGTATAAAGTCTTTCTGAGTTGATTGATGGGTTTGCACATTCACATGTATGAAATATGGCTCTTTTAAAAGTTATATTACAAGAGGATTAAAAAATCAGCTTTTAATCTGCTTGCCTGCTCATAATGAATCCAATTGAATTTGGAGTTTGAAAGACCTAAATTTATATCCTATGTCTGACACTTAGCAATTCTGTGCCCCTGGACAGTCATGTCTCTTTTCTTCCCTGAATCTCAGTTTCCTCATTTATAAAATGGACACAAATTAATTCAATCATGCAAAAGTCATAGAAAAAAACAAAATTTCTTTGAGATACAGATGAGAAACATTAATGAAACTATTTGCAACTTTAATAAGGATAAGGAACTCTTAGGTGGTGCAGTGGATAATTTGCCAGGGCTGGAGTTACACACATTCATCTTAGTAAATGCAAATCTGACCCCAGATACTTACTAGCTTTGTGCCCCTAGGTAAATCACTTCACCCTGTTTGCCTCAGGGGGCTTCCTCATCTGTAAAATAAACTGGAGAAGGAAAGGGCAAACTATTCTAGTATCCCTACCAAGAAACTTCCAAATGGGTCACAGTTGAATACTACCAAAAGTACTGAACAGCAACAAACAACATAATCTTGTTTCAAATTTATAGTCTTAGAAAGTGACTTGGAGCACTGAGGTAACTCAGTCAATATAGCTCAGAAGCAGGATTTGAACACGTGATTTCCTAACTTTGAGTTTGACTCCTTAGCCACTATGTCACCAGAAAATAGACCTTGAAAGAAGAAAAGTCATTCCAAGGCCCTATAGCTAGTTTGTGGCATGTATAATTCTCCAATTCTCTTCAAATCATGCTCTGCCCTTTAGGGAAGTGAGAATTTCATCCTGAATCTAAATGTCCTTCCTTCAATTTCCCAAAAACAAAGGAAAAGAAAAATTATTTATTTTCAGATTGGCATGTTCCCTATAGTATTTTTTTAAATCATCATGTCTGGGGCACCTAAATGACCCAGCAGATAGAACACTGGAGTCAAGAGGCTCTAAGTTCAAATCTGCCCTTAGCTGCTCAGCTGTGTGACTCTGGGCAAGTCATTTAACCCTGATTTCCTCAAAAAAAAATATTAAAGCTTACTAGATGCTAAGTACTGAAGAATTCAAAAAAAAAGACAAGAGATACTCCTTGCTCTCAAGAAACTCATGATCCAAAGGGGAGACAGCATGATAACCATCATATAGAAACACACTATATACAAGATACATTGGAGATAATCCATGGAGGGATGACACTACAATTAGGGGAGCTTGAAAAAAGTTTCCTGTAAATTTGGGGAAGGTAAGATTTCAGCCAGAATTTGATAGAAACCAGGGAAGCCCAGAGGTGGGAGATGAGGAAAGAAAGAATTCCAGGCATGGGGACACAGTCAGTGAAAATGTCTGGAGTCTGGAGATGGAGTGTCTTCAAGGAAAAGCTAGAAGCAGAGGCCAGTGTCTCTGGATCAAAGAATATTGGGGGGTGGGGTGGGGAGGAAGGGATGCAGAGAGTAAGGTGAAATAAGACTGGCAAAGCAGGGAGCAGGTTAGGAGGGTTTTGAATGCTAGAGAGAATTTTCAATTTGATCCTGAAGGGGATAAGAAGCATTGGAGTTTACTTAGTAAGGGGTGACAGGCTTTAGGAAGAGAACTTTGACACCCGAATGAAGGAAATGGGCTACAGTGAGGAGTGATGGCAGTGTCAGAGGAGAAGGGGCATAATATCCCATAGATGTCACAAAGAGGAAAATGGAGAGATCCTAACTGCAGATTGGATAAGACCAGTGAGAGAGAATGAGTCAAGGATGATAAGTAAGTTGGAGGACTGAGAAGATAGGGTTGCTTTAGGAGTAATGAAGAAGGGAGGAAAAGGGGCATGTTTGGGGGATGGGGAAAGATAACCAACTCAGATTTGGACATGTCTATGGGACATTCAATTTGAGATATCTAATAGGCAAGACTGGAGGTCAACAGAAAGGTTAGGTCCCTAGGGAACAACTCCTCCCTTTTCCTACCCAAGGTCTGAAACAGATGACTGACCCAAATCACTTCCCTGGCAACCACTTGCCTATACATGTTGTCTTGGAATACAAGTCTCTTGAAGTCAGGACCCATCCTGTCCTTGGTCCATCTATCTCAGAGCATAATGTCTGGCATTAGTAATCATTAAATAAATGAGTTTCCATTCCATTCTGGTGTTATACATAGGGCAGTGCCTGGCTTTTCTGTCCTCATCTCCTTGAAGGAGAAAAAAAAAGACAAAAAACAAAGACTCTAAGTTTGCTTAACAGGCCCCCTGGATCTTAATGAGGCTGTCTTGGTGGGTTCTGTTTTTTGTCATCTTCAAAAAGCCTTTATTAAGCCCCTATGTGTCTATTGCACTGTGTTAGGTGTTTATTATAAAGGATGAGCTCCATCAGGAATCACTTACTGATCAAGAGAGGTATTGGAATGTTGTGGATTTGAAGTCAGGGTTTGGGGTCAAGGGATATGAATTCAAATCCTCTTTCTGACAATGATTACTTTTGTTGGCCTTAGATAAGATACTTTTTTCCTCAAGGTCTTGGTAAAGGCAATGATTCAGGATGGGAAGCACACATCATTCCAATACAAATTAAAACTCTTATTTCTAAAATGCTTAGGATTTACAAAAGACTGTGCTACAAAAGAGTACACGATTGAGTAAGACCTTACCAGGTCTTGTAAAATGAGGGGAATACACTACATCAAAGTTTCTCAACTTGGAGTCCACCAACCTTCAAGGGATACTGGGAAAAATTTAACAGACTACAATGAACTTGGATGGAAAAAATATTGCATCTTTGTTTTCACTAACTTACCAGAAATCTAGTATTTCCTTCAATTATGAAAGTAGACAACAAATATTCTTCTGAGAAGGGTCTATATATTTTCGCAGATTGCCAATGGGGTCTTTGATGTGACACAGTGGATAGAACACTGGGTCGAGAGTTAAGAAGACCCAAGTTCAATTAGTCTCAATCTAGACTCAAATCAAGTCTCAAATGCTTGCTCCCTGTGTAACCCTGAGCAAGTCACTTAAAAAAGATCCCTCTTTGCCTCAGTTTCCCCAACTATAAAATGGAGGTAGTAACACCTATTTGCCAGGATCAATTTGAGGATCAAATGAGATAATTGCAAAACTCTCAGGAGCAGGTCAGACACATAATATATTAATGTTAGTTATCATCATCATCACAAATACAAGGAAAGAATTCCTGGACTACATGACTAAAAGCTTCTTATGCTTAATGTGTTTGTGACCTGTTTCCTTCCTCTAAAATGAGGGGAAAATGCTAGAGGGGCTTGGAGATCCCTTCTAACTAAAGAAGGATAATCCTCTAAGTCACTATCCAGTAGTCTATTCAACTGAACCTTTATAAACACCAGTTATAGCCAGTAGGCTCTTGGGGAATTCAAACCAATTCCAAAGGACTCATGATGAAAAATGCCATCCGCTTCCAGAGAAAGAACTAATGGACTTTGAATGCAGATCAAAGCTTACTGTTTTCACTTTTTTGCATGGGTTTTTCCTTTTGTTCTGTTTCTTCTTTCACAACACGAATGTGGAAATGTGTTTTACATGATTGCACATGTTTAACCATATCATACTGCTTACAGATTGGGGAAGAGAAAAGGGAGGGAGAGAGGGAGGGAGGGAAGGAGAAAAATTTGAAACTCAAAATCTTTAATAAATAAAAGTTGAACATTGTCTTTATGTGTAATTGGAAAATATATAATACTATTTACATTGATAGATGATAGATACTTAGATACATGTATAGTTACTAATAGATTGATGGAGATAGAAAGATGGATGGTTGGATAGAGAGAGAGAGAGAGAGAGAGAGAGAGAGAGAGAGAGAGAGAGAGAGATGGATGGATAGAGCTATCCTCATGATAACCCTATAAGAAAGGGGGGAAGATTCTTTTTACCTTGGGGAATTAAGGCAGACTTCATGGAGGAGGTGGCATCATAAAATGAGTCTTAAATAAAGTTGTAGAAAAATTTGTGAAGGGAGAGATGGGTTGAGGAGAAAGGTAGAAGGGGAGTCTGACTTAAGCATAAGGGATGGAGTGGACAAAAGCCCAGGAAGTGGAAAAAGTGAGACTTAGAAACAGCTTCTGGTTGTCTACCTATTTCCTATCTATAAATAGGTGATTTTTCTGATATCTGAGGAGGTTTTGAATTGGATTTCTTAAAAGTCTGAATGTGCACAAGTTTTTGTTTGCTTGTTTATTTGTCTTGGATAAGAGGACTCTATTCCTTGCTGGCTCACAGTGGGAGAGCAGGACATCAAAGATATGGTCTCTGACCTCATGGGGCTACCAGTGGAGTTGGGAAGGAAGATATATAGCTTTACAGAGAAGGTAAATGGCAATACAGTTAATTTTCAGGCTAAGAGAATCATAGTTTTAGAACTGGAAGATACCTTAGAACCCCATAGGGAGACAGATTTCTTTTCTGGGAATAGGGGAGCAGTCCTGATATGATGCCTACTGAAGGGGATTGATACTCCAGGACTTTCAGAATGGGGAGAGAAAAAGATGATATTGGGAAGCTTTCGTCAAGGTCTGTGGCTTAGAAATGATGGCCCTTCTCTGCTGAGTTTCCCACCTATAAATAGGGCAGGTCCTGAAAACTGATTAGGTTTTGAATTGTGTTTCTTTTATAGTGTACATATGTCTAGGATTTTGTTTTGTGGTGAAATCACAATCATGAAATCTTAGGGGACAGAGTCTCCTCCTTGCTCCCCAGCACCCTGCCCTCCATCTTTCCTGAGGGGTAATGACCTTCCTCCATAGCATCATCCATTGCAGGCCTCGTGGCTTACAAGGAATGCTTAAATGAGAATTACTAGGGTTCCATCAAAGTAAACAGTTATGTCACTGAGGAATCATGGGATCATAGGTTTAAAACTGGACAACCATCTCCTTTTACAGATAAAGAAACTGAGGTCTAGAGAGGCTACAAACCCAGGATCACACAGCTAGTGATGAAAGAGGAAAACTTTGAATGAGAGCCCTCTATATCTAAAGCTAGTAAGTTCTCTTTGCTTTGTTCTTTGGTAACATGATCCAGGCACCAACATGCACCAACCCATTCCCCTGCATGGCACCCTAATTTAAGGTTACTTGATTTTTGTTTGTTATTTGTTTCTTCCTCAAGGTACTGTTTAGTGTAGCCTGGTGGAAAGGGCTCTGTACTAGCAGAGCTGTACTTAGTTCTAGACTTGTGTGCCTGTGGGTGACTGAATTCTCGGTGGCCTGGATTTCCCTATCACTATGCAGTGAAGGAGTTGGTAGGCTCAAAGATGCCTCCCTGCTGTGCTATCCCCTGTTCTGAGGTCCATCCCAACTCTGATAGTCCCTGTTATAAGGTCCCTCCCAGCTCTAAAATTCCCTGTTCTAAGACCTTTCTCAGGTCTGACATTACAGGTTCTAAGACCAAGGCCAAGGAATAAATTCAATTAGTCAGCAGAGATGGATCACAGTTCAAAGGTGACTTTTTTCCATCCACCATTGATCTAACTCCTGCCTTATGACTGTCCAACCTTACTCCTCTGACCTAATTCAGTGCAGAGGAATACATCCCCTCCCCCAAAGCAGCTCAATCTTTGCCCCTAAAAAGCCCAGACTTCTGAAGCACCCTCCCTTCCTGATCGAAGAAATGTCTGTGTGATCCCTGGAGAGCTCTCTGTTACCAGAGAAGCCCAATATCTAACTAGTCTCCATGAAGATTGAGAGTGGTCCTATGGACCCCACACTCTGCCCTCTCCTTCTCTTCAAGATGCGTGGTAGCTGTGGTGCTCTTCTTCCTAAGAACACACTTATTGTGAAGAAACAGCAACTTTCCTAAGATGCTTTTCTTTCTCATTCCCTTATCTGTGACTTCCCTCACCTACATTGCAGAGGATAGCTGTCAGAAAGAAGAAATCACCTTCTACATATTGAGACCCTTGGATAGAAACCCAGCTGCTCTGCCCTAGGTAAAACCTCACTTTAAAATCTCTGCTCTGAGCCTGCAACTATCATTAACCATGTGGACACAATCTTATCCTTTTTTCAGTTCCTCTTATGGAAATATTTTATGGTTTTCCACTTTTATAAAATTGATGAAATAACTAATCCCTTTATTCTTTTAACAAACATTTGCTAAGAACTCCAATTGCTACATAAACCAGGCTGAATCTGATCTGTTCTTTGTCTTTCTTCATGCCCAGGATGGGAGGCCAAGAAGGTTCGGTGGTTACCCATCGACCAAGTTCATCTCTTTCTGTCTGCTCTCCTCTTCCTGGTTTTTCCAGTCCAGCGCAGCCAAAAGAGCCTTCTCACTGTTCCTCATCCTTCCCTATCTCTATGACTTTGTCCAGGCTGCTCCACATAGCTGGAATGCCCTCCATTCTCACCTCCACCTCTTCCAGTCTTTCTTTAACTGTGAAGTTCATCCAAATGCTGCTTCCTACAGGAGACTCTTTCTGACCATCCTGCCACCCCTTCTCCCATCTATTGGTACCACACATACCCTCTCTGCCAATATTACATTATTTTGTATGTAATTGGCACAGACATATATATACACATAATACATTATTTTGTTTCCTTCAAAGGAATGTTTACTCCTTGAGGGGAGGGACATCTCCATTTTTGAATGTTGATCTTCCCAGTGCCTGGCAAAATGTTGGAAATATAGTAGATACTTAATAAGTTACTATATTATAATATACCATAACACAATATAAAAAACATAATAGATATAACATAACCAATATAACAACAGCGTAAATTATATAACATGATATATAACACTATGAATATACAATTGAATATGGTAACATAATAACAAAAAATAATAAAAAATAAAACAATACAAAATGATACAATATAACATAACGTGACATAATTATAGAAAGAGGACTTTGAATAGGCTTTAATGACAAGTAAAGAGCTTTTTCCATTTCATGATGCTCTCATTTGATTACTGGTCGATTGACTGATTGATATATTGGGACTTCACTGTTTCTTCTGTAAAGTGGGCTAAAATTAAGGAATTCCTCCAAATGAGGCCCTATCCATCTCCCAGATGGGTAAGTCTTTAAAGAATAGTCTTGTACCCATGTCAATAGGTGTCTCATAATGCAGGAAATAGAGGTTCGTCCACAAAGTAACAAAGGCAAGACATGAAGACAGTCGGGCGGGCTGGCCTCCAGGATTGGTAGCTCCGTAGAAATGTTGACAGGATTTTCATATTGGTAGAGGTAATGGGGACCACATTGCAGTCGACACACGCTACATTTGGGTGTCTGGGGGCAACGTCTCTTCTCACACGTACACAGTAGGTATTGATTACCAGCCCTAAGCCGACGGACGTCGGAAGGGATGTGAGTTATATCCTTCTCAGCTATGTGGAAATCACTTTGGAGTACTGGCAGGGTTGGTCTCCTAATTCACCAGTCGCCCGCTCACATGGAGCTGGACTAGGGATGTGGTTGGAAATCTGGGAAGGGCTCCAGGCAGGCATTCTTCCTGGAGCCAGGCTAACCCATGAGGATTCCCCCATGATCTAGCCATCTATCAGAAGTGGATGGGATGCCTGTGACAAGCCCAGCCCTTTTTGGGGGTCTAGGACACAGACTTAGTTATTTTCATAGGTTCATATGTGTAGAACCAATCACCTGGTCCAACTTCTTTCATTTTACAGGTAAGGAAACTGAAGCCCAGAGAGGTTAAGTCCCTAATGTCAAATCATGAGATATTTAGATCATGAAGGGAATGTAGCTGTCATTTAGTTCAAGTGACTAGGGAGGACAACCAGTTGAAAAAAAATACTAGATCATAGATTTAATGGGGAAAGGGGACTTTGAAGAAAAATGAGAACACTCCAGCTCTCATTTTACAGATAAGGAAATTGAGGAATAGAGAAAATGACCTTCCCAGAATCACACAGCTACTAAGGATCTGAGGCAAGTTTTGAACTTGGGTATTCCTGACTCCAAGCCCAGCAACTGGCTGACTGGGCCATACTGACTCTTGCTCAAAATCACATAGCCAGTTTATAACATCACAGATTTGGGGAAGGAAAGAATCAGAGATTGCCTCCTTAATTTATTTATGATGAAACTGAATTCCAGAGAAAAGTCAATAATTTACCCAAGTCACACCATTAATAAGTGATAAGAAATCAGATTCTAACCCAGGTCCACTGATTTCAAACTCATTTTTTTCCTATACTGGCTTTCCTGGGTGTCCCAGAGAGGCTCACGGCTCTCTGAGTTACAAGCTTTGCAATAGCAGCAGGGAGAAGCTGCTCATCCTTGAATTAGGAGGATATTGGTTCAAATCATGCTTTTGCTACTAACTATGGTGTATGAACAACATCATTTTTTAATGTGTACTTCATTAATAAAATGGAGATTAAATAACAACCATAGCACTTACCTAGCTTCTTCCTGCACTCTTCTCCAAGGGAGACTTTCATCCTGCCAGGAGAGGAAACAGAAGGTGAGGACCTCTGCTCTCCTCAGAAAGAGGGATTACTGCGTTAGAAATATTTCTATCTGCTCCCTTGTTTGTCTAGGGAACATAATTGGGTTTGAACTAACTTTTGATCACTTTGACATTTGGGTGGGAAGGGGGACCCCAAGCTTTATATATAAGACTTGATTCCTTTCCAACCTAATACCAGTTCTACAAGGAACACAAATATAGAAAAGAGCAAAGAAACCCATTGATTCAAATTTATTCCATCTTCCCTCTTGAAGATGAAAGTCAGTAGTGTCCTAAGTGACATACAAAGAAGATTGGTTCATAATTTCCCAAGGATACCTATTTCCCCTGGGTGAAAGGAGTTGGTGAAAGTTTGAGATCTATCACCTCTTATTCATTCTGTCCCTCCCCTCACACAGGACAGGAACTTCATCTCCTGTAATAAGGAATGATGAGCAATGAACTAAGGAGCAGGAGTCATGATCATCATCACCATCATCATGATGCTGCTGCTGCTAATAGTTATTATATGAAGCTCCATCTTCTGACTCCCCAGTCCAAAGTTCTTTCCTCTCTATCTTCCCCAATGGATCAGGAAGTGAGATAATATCCACTGAGACCCAAACAAAATAGGCATCCTAGAACAGGAGGAATTCTAGGAGGACATAAGAAAGACTTTATGAATGGTTCTATGGATAAATGCTAGAATGAACCAACCAAGAAAGTAATGGAGTTTCTATTTCTAGAAATTCTCAAAAACTTGCCATCTCACTTGCTTGTTCCATCAGTGCAGCAATCATGGACAATTTGGGGCTGTCTGCAATGGAGAATACCATCTGTATCCAGAGAAAGAGCTGTGGAGTTTGAACAAAGTTCAAGGACTATTCCTTTCAATTTAGAAAAAAACAGATATTTTATTGTCAGATCTTGTTATCTCTTATACTTTTTGTTTCTTCCTTAAGGATGTGATTTCTCTCTCTCATCACACTCAATTTGGATCAATGTACATGGAAACAAAATAAAGACTGACAGATTGCTTTCCATGGGGGCTGTGGAGGGAGGGAAGTAAGATTGGGAGAAAAATTGTAAAACTCAAATAAAATCCTTAAAAATAAAAAAATGACAAAAAATCTTGCCATCTCCTTCCTTACCCATGTTGCACCATCTTCATCTACATGTCTCTGAATCGACAATCTCCTCATGCCTACAAAATACTGTGGGGGTTTCCAGGAATTCTATTAACTTTAAGGTTTTCAAAATGTTTTACAAATATTTTCTCTTTTTATCCTTTCCACAATCCTAGGAAGCAAAGGCTATTTTATGCCCAATTTTTAGATTAGAAAATTGAGGAAGGCAGAGGTAAAATGACTTGCCCAGGGTTCCACAGACAAGAAGGACCTGAGGCTGAATTTATTTTCCTGACTCTGGTTCCAGAACTCTAATTCTTGTGAAATCTTGCTGTCTAAAGAAGAATAGAGTTGGGATAAAAGATATGTCTATGAGGGCATGGTAGAGAAAGAAATCTGAAGAGTATGTAGTAGAGATGAATGAGGGAGTAAACATGTCTAAGAGGAACTGACCAATCACAGGAAGGGATTGCAAGGGAAAATGGAGTGTAAATCATGCCTCACATACTTACTAGCTACGTGACAAATCACAACCACTTTCAGCCTCACTTTTGTTATCCATAAAATGGGGATGAAATATCACCCAAGGATAGGATTGTTTATTGTAAGGATTCAATGAAATAACATACAAAACATTTTGCAAACTTTAACCCATGATATAAATATTAACTATAAATATTAACATTATTGTTCCCATCATCTCATAGTAGTGCTTGAAGATTGATAGGGCTTAGATATGCACCAGTCAGAAAACAGTGGCATGTAGCTAATGTCTCCTCAAAATTCCTCCTGCTTCCATCACTCTGAGTTTTACACACACTTACCCTTCATCTCAATGATCTCTATGAGTTTTCCCTTCTCTCATCTATCAGGAGCTCTGGCTAATTTCTTCTCCTTTATGAGGGGTTTTCTCCCCAAAGGGGAGTTTTCTAACTCTCCTAGATAAGAATAATAGGTATGCCTTAAATATTTCTTTTACTTAAGAGTTCATAAATCTATTGGTTTTAAACTGTCAACAGCATGGAGAAAATATGAGACTGAATCATGGTTATCACAGGGCAAGGAATTTTCCCCACTGTGGGAGCAGGGAACTGAGTGGAGGGAAATAAATGGCAATGCCCACTCATGTTCCTGGGCAGACAGAATTCAGTCTGGCTCAGGAAAGCTTCAGTTTGCAAATGATGGGGAATGTTGGCGAGTGCCCTCACCAATTCACTTTTTCAGGAATGAGGAAATCCTAGAAGGTCTAAGCTGCCTTTCTCTTATTACCTATGTGAGCATGACTTACATTTTCCTGGGTCTCAGTTTCCTCATCTGTAGAATGAGGGCCTCTGAAATGTCATTTATCTGTAGATCTGCAATCTAGACTTGATCTTATAAGTTGATCTTATGAGAGCATCTGTGGCACAGAGTTTAGATCACTGGGATCTCTGGATTCCCCAGACCACTGTATGGAATCTTATAAATGTGATAAGAACCCATGTTCCCATGGAACATGCTCAGAGGGGCCCTTCCTTCTTCCAGCTGGTTACGTGAGCTGGGCACATTGGAGATGATGGAGGTGGCTGGTTTTTAGCCATGTGATGTCTGATCATAAAGGAGACATGTGGTTTGAATTGATAAAGTGATCCCTTCAATGGCTACAGAACTGGAGGAGCAATTGAATCAAATGGACCTTAAAAAAAAACTAATTTCTGACATGTTAAACATATATCTTATATCAGATTCCTGGTTCTCATGAGCAGAGGGAGGAGGGGAGGAATAGAAAAATGTGGAAATTAAAAACTTACAAAAAGATGAATTTGAAAACTATCTTTGTAAGTAATGGAAGAAATAAAATAACATTCAAAAAGTAAAGAGGGGAGGACCTTATAAGTTACCCATGGGGCAGCTAGGTGGCACAGTGGATAAAGCACCGACACTGGAGTCAGAAGTACCTGGGTTCAAATCCGGTCTCAAACACTTAATAATTACCTAGCTGTGTGGCCTTGGGCAAGCCATTTAACCCCATTTGCCTTGCAAAAAAAAAAACCAAACCTAAAAAAAATAAGTTACCCAGGGATAATGCTAAAACTCTCGTGATCAGCAGTGTCAAAATAATTCCTAGCTTAGCCTCTTATTTCGATTCTCTCCTATGTTCTAAATATTAAAGCAATCTATTTCTGGACAGCTCATGAGGGGTATTACCTCCTCCTCACCCTCTATCCTTGCCCCTCTCTCATGTTGAGAATGGACTCAACCAAGTGAGATTGTACCTGAGCCTCCAACTGTCCTTTTAGCTTTGCTTTTTCTTTCCTGAATAGCTAACCTAAGATCAGCCTTGGATACAACTTGATGAGATAGCAGGTTCTCTAGGTACTGGGTTATATGAATAAAAATGACAAGTGAAGATCCTGCATTATAAAAAACAAGTATGGACAGGGAAAAAATTATTGGTCTATTTTATCAGCATACATATACTGAGAATTGTTTAGACAAAACTCCACATCAGTAATTTCACAAACAGCTTTACGTTCAAATGAAGTTTACATATCAATCTCCCAAAACATTTAAACACTAATGTTATTAAAAACTATTCTAAAGTCATTATGTGACTGTACACTGAGAGTCTTTTTTTAATATACTTTGCCCAAAGGAAATAAATATCTATTCCATATTTTATTTCCTTTGTACATTGATAGAGCAGTTCCTCTAAGCCTCTGGCCTAACAATGTAAGTTTAGTAAAAAATATGATGGAGGGCAACTAGGTGGAGAAGTAGATAGAGCACCAGCCCTGGAGTCAGGAGGATCTGAGTTCAAATCTAGTCTCAGACACTTAATATTTATCTAGTTTTGTGACCTTCAGCAAGTCACTTAAACCCATTGCCTTGTAAAAAAAAAAACAAAAACAAAAAAAAGGATGATGATATTTAATTAGAGAAATTGGGTTTCTCACTCGTAAAATAAGTGGGTCAGATTAGATGTTTATAAGGATTTGTTTCATTTAGAGATCTATTATCTATCAACATTTTGCTCTGTTTGGCCTTCAGAGTCCTTCATAACCCAGCCTCCTCCTACCTTTCCAATCTTCTGATACCTGACTCCCCAACACACACTCTTTGAGTCAGTGACACTGGCTTACTGGCCTTTCCACAAACAAGACCTTCTATCTCTTTGGCTCCTGGAATTCTCTGGCAGTTCCCATGGAACATCTGGAACATTCTCCCTTTTCCTATATGACTACCCACCTCTCTAGCTTCCTTTAAGTTCCAACTAAAATCTCATTCTTTTTACAGAAAATGCCAATCCTTAATTCTAGTACTTTTCCTCCTTTAATTATTTCTAATTATCTCATATATAACTTCCTTTGCATATATTTGTTTACATGTTCTCTATCTCATTATATTATAAACTCCTGAGGGGCAGGAATTATCTTGTACTTCTTTCCTATCCCCTCTAATTAACATAGTGCCTGAGCATATAGTAGATAATTAAGAAATATTGAATGATTGATTTATACATGTTTGATATTAGCACTGTCCCTGGGAGAATGGGATTCTTTCTTGGGGTCTTCCCATGCCTGTCCCCTAGAAAATCTGATCAAGGTTAAGAGTCCTGTTTCAGCTTCAAACATTTAGTACATGTATAGTATAACAAGACAGAGTGCTAGACACTAGAAATCCAAAGACACAAAGATGAAACTTCTCCTGCCACCAGATAGCTTACATTCTACTGGACTTGGTGGAGTTTACAACTTTAACACATAAATACATTAAAACTATAGACAAAATAGTTTCATACTTATGAAACAGCCTGAAACAATTAGCGACTTATGTAAAGTAGCAGGATATAAAATAAATCCACTTAAATCATCAGCATTTCTATTTATGAACAATAAAGTCCAAGAACAAGAGATAGAAAAAGAAATTTCATTTAAAATTTCATATAAAATAACATTTAAATTTCATTTAAAATAAAATATTTGAGAATTTACTTCCCAAGACAATCCCAGAAACTATATGAAAACAATTGCAAACTACTTTTCACACAAATAAAATCAAATGGAAAGAAATGGAAAGATATCATTTGTTCATGATTAGGCCAAGCTAATATAATGAAAATGAAAATTCTACCCTAATTAAATTACTAATCCAACCATTCTAGAGGGCAATTTGGAACTATGCCCAAACGGTACTAAAAACTGTGCATATCCTTTGATCCAGTAATACCACTATTAGGTCTATAACCCAAAGAGATCATAAAAAATGGGGAAAGTCCCACATGTTCAAAAATATTTAAAGTAGTTCTTTTTGTAGTGGCAAAGAACTGGAAATTGAAGGGATGCTCATCAATGTAGTAATGGCTGAACAAGTTATTGTATATGAATATTATGGAATGCTATTGTTCAGTCAGACTTTAGAGAAGCATGGTAAAATTTGAATGTACTGGTGCTGAGTGAAGTGAACAGAACCAGAATAACATTGTAGACATTAACAGATCTATCAACTATGAGAGACTCAGCTTCTCTTGGCAGTTCAGTGATCAAGGACAATCCTGAAAGATCTATTATGGAGAATGCCATCCACATCCAGAGAAAAAAATGTATTCTGAATGCTGAGCATAGCATACTATGTTCAGTTTTTTAAAATTCTTCCATGTTTTTCTTTGTTTCTCCTGCTCTTTCCCCCTTAGTTCTAATTCCTCTTTCACAATATGACTACTATGGAAATATGTTAAGCATGATTGTACACTTACAACTTTTATCAGTTTGTTTATCACCATGGGGAAGGGGCAAGGAAGGGAGGGTGGTAGAAAAATGTGGAACTCATAAACTTGCAAATGGATAAATGTTGAAAACTACTTTTGCATGTAATTGGAAAAATAAAATGATAAAAAAAAAGTAAAGTACACTAAAGAATTTGTGGAGAGGCTTTAAGTGGGAAATGGCATGTGTGCTGTACTTTATTTTTTTTTAAAAAAAATGAGATTTTAAGAGAAGAAATAAGAGTGAATTCATACAAGGCATGGGTGGTAAAAGGCCCCAAGGTTAGAGATATAATGATTTATGCAAAGAAGAGACTAATTGTTCAAATTTTGACCAGAAAAGGAAGTACATGACCAAGAACATTGCTATAAATGTAAAAAAAGCCCAGAAAAAGCCTTAACCACAGGGAGTTTGCATTCTAAAGGAAAAGAAAGCATATTAATAAATAGAGTTGAGAGAAGGTATCTTTGTAGGAGAAGTAACTAGAGCAAGGTTCCTTAACTTTTTGTGAGATTTGGATCCCTTTGGTAGTTTGGGGAAACCCTTCTCAGAGTACCATTTTAAAATTCATTAAATAAAATTCTTAGCCAATTTTGTGGAAATGAAGATATAATTTTTTTCTCAACTAAGTTCACAGCTCCCCCCCAAGTCTGCTCATGAATCTCAGGCATAGACCCCCCCACCCACACACACACACACTTCTAGAAGTTTGAGAGACTTGAAAAAGTCACCTCAGAGGCTGTTACAATAATGTACTGAATCCAGAGTCAGGATAACCCAAGTTCAAATCCAGCATCAGACTCTTAAATACTGTGAGACTCTGGGAAAGTTACTCAACTTCTAGCTTCCCAATTACATCAGCTATAATATAAGAATAACAACATCTACCTTGCAGGGTTTTTTAGAAGATCAAATGAGATAAAATATGTTAGGGATTACAAGTGGTGCCTGGCAAAATAGTATGCATTTAATAAATACTAGCTTCTTGCCTTCAGAAAGTGGAACCTTCAGGGAGTCTGAAAAGAAGCACAAATTCTAAAGAAAATCAAAACCAAATAAACCTAAAGTTGCCAAGGTAAATCTGATCCTTCATCTTTCCTCATGCTTGCCTTGAATGAGAACCCCGATTCCCTAAACTTGCTGAAGAAACAAAACAAAATGAAACAAACCACCTCACCCTTAAGAGATTGCCAATATTGGTGGGGAATGGGAGGGAAGCACAACCAAAGACTGTTCTATATCTATCCTGGACTTTACCTTACAGGATCTCAGTTACCCTGTACCTCTTTTCTGTATTCTGTATTCATTCCCTCAGAGGGATGGTCTCTACCCCCAAACAACAATACACAATTTAGCATCAGATTATGCAGAATGGAAGGCAACAGGCTGAACATTTCAAAACCCTACTCTCAAGGCCATAGGGTTCCATGGGCTGAATTTCATCCTCCTGCCTGCTGGTGTTCAGCATTGATGATTATTGGGCTGTTCCCACTTACAACTGGATTATGTTCCCCAGATCATTCTCAAGTATTTTAACAGCTAGTATCTACTCTGTTTCATTAGCACCAGGGGCAAGAGTAGGAGACTCATTTGGGAGACCTGGACTCATCTTGACTGTTAGAAAACTTGCTGTGTAAGTTTGAATAAGTCCCTAAGGCAAGAGCAGTGTCACATAATCATAGAATGTCAGTGCTGGGAGAGGTCTAAGAACATGGAATGACAAGATTGGAAAGGCTTGCAAGCACATTTTAGAACTGGAAAATACCTTAGAACAAGGAATATTTCAAATGGCAGGGTGCTTCCAACATGGAATGTCAAAGCTGGAAGCTACCAACTAATTGAGAGTTCTTAAGCTAGGGTCTATGAACTAGTAGATAGATAGGTAGATAGATAGATAGATAGATAGATTCAAAGATACATAGATACACAGATATAGAGAAAGAAAGATGAAGAGATAAATGGATGGATAGATAGATGGATGATAGACATACAGGTAGATAAACAGATAAAGGAATGAATAGATGGAAAGATAAGGAGATAGGTAGGTAGATAGATACATAGATACATAACTATAGAGATAGAAAAATGCATGGATGGATGGATGATGGATGGATGGATGGAAAGAGAAAGAAAGAAAGAAAGAAAGAAAGAAAGAAAGAAAGAAAGAAAGAAAGAAAGAAAGAAAGAGAAAGAAAGAAAGAAGGAAGGAAAGAGAAGGGGAGAGATAGATGTATGGATGGACAGGCAGATAAAGAAATGTTTAGAAAGGTAGATAGAGATAGAAAGAAAAAAGAATATAGTAAGACAGATTGATATAATAAACAGATATATTAGAAAGACATAAATAAAATAGACAGAATAGACATATAGATAAAATATACAGACATAGATAGAATAGGCAAATAAATATAATACACTGGCACAGTGGATAGAGTACCAGCCCTGGAGTCAGGAGGACCTGAGTTCAAAACCAGCCCCAAATATTTAATAATTATCTAGCTGTGTGACCTTGGGCAAGTCATTTAACCCCATTGTCTTACAAAAACCAAATACATATATGTGTGTGTACATATATAATATACAAGCATATAGAATAGATAGATATAATTGATAGATAGGTGGATGGAGAGAGAGAGATAATGGAATGGATGAATGGACAGATGAAGGAATAGATAGATGAAGGAATGATCAGATGGAAAAGTGATCAATAAACTATTTCAGCATAGTTTCTTTTATTTTATACATTTTAACATATAGTTCTCAGAAGGGGTCCATAACTTCACCACACTTCCAAAAGCATTTGTCACATATACACATACACACATAGGACTGCTTGATCTATTCTATACTCTTGTTTTAAAGATTTTAAAAAAAATTAGTCTCAAAAAACCCAGATACATTCTTGAGGTCAGATGAGTAGGAATTGGTTGGAGGGGAAACTTTCAACTTCTGTGCTCTTTCTGCTGTGTGATTCCATCCTATCTCTATTTGCTATAGAAGGTGGAATGATTTTATTCAAAGAAACTTCTGAAGAGAATTCATGGTTGTCCTGGCCTCTACGCATCTTCAGAAATTTTCTGTGTCTCAATTTTCTCTTGTGTAAAAATGGAGACACTCACCTCTCATCTCCTTTACAATGGTTGAGACAACAGAATTTCTAAATGGCATTGAAGGCTCTCAGTTTTTTGCTAAGGATACTACAGAAAATGAGGCATTCATTTGATTTCAAGTGAAAGCCAGATGTGTGGTTCACATTGTCAGTGGACACACTCTTTTTTAGTCTTCTTGAACTCCCCCCCCCCAGATTTCTTCCCCTGCCCCCTAGGCCCATGTTTGGGCTTTGGGCTCAGCTGCAGGAATCCTCCCCAGTCCCAGGACAACATTCCCACTGAGACCCTCTTCCCTCCCCCCTCCTGTCTTCAGACCTCGGAGCCCAGTTCTCTTTCCCTTTTGCTAATATAAGCATGTTTACATTAAAATATAAGTACAATTACACCGGCTGCTCTAATAGTCCAGTCTGTATATGTTACCAAGTACTTAGGGCTATTTTTTTGGAAAGCTATTATGTTCATGTGATTTTCCTCAAAGCCTTTCGGAGGGATTTTGTTTTGACAGGAGGGCATTAAAGGGTTGAAACTGATAGCATAAGTGCCACTTACAGACTTTGATCAGCCTGAGCCATAATTCTCCTGGAGAAAGTCTTGTATATATTAGGGAGGAAATTAATTTTATAGCCGCTAAGGCAGGCTGGTTAATGGCCCCATGCTCGGCAGGCCAGGCGGCCGTGGGAGGTAGGCTGCCAGCTTCTCCTTGGCCCTGGCAGCCCCACAGAGCCATGGTCATGGTCCCAGTCAGGGAAGGACTAGTCAGAAAATCTGCAAGTTGAGGTTGGATGGGGTCTGGGAACCTGTCTCTTCTAACCCTGGTGTTCATCACATTTGACTATAAGGGTACTCACTCTTGTCAACTCAATGAGCTTACATTTACATTGTAAGGAAGGGTAGCCTAGTAGATAGAGAGTGCTGGGCTTGGAGTCAGGTTGCATATCTTCCCAAGTCCTTTCTAGCTCTAGGTTTGTGATCCTAATCCTCCTGGGGCTCAGTTTCCTCCAAAACCCTAGAGATCTATAATCCCTTGGCTTAAATCTGTGGTCCACAATCCTATTAATTCTACAGCTAAGGTGGATTAGCTATTTGACCCTAAGCAAGTCACCTCTATCACTCTTAGCCTCAATTTCCCCAATAGTAAAATGGACATAGACATGAAAAAAGGATAATACTTATAGATCTTAACATAGAGGATCATTGTGAGATGCAAACAAGATAACTAGGTGGTTTAAGTAAAGTGAAGTCTATAAGGACTACATAAATATTTCTTTTCATTATCATACAATGGATCCAAAGAGCAGCATGGTGGAATGCTCAGCTATCTGTAAGAAGAGGAAGTCTTAGGGTTCAAGTACTGATGCTGAAGTATACTAGCTATGTCACCATGGAGGAGTCATTTAAATTGGGGTGTGTAGGGTGTTAGGAAAAACTAACACTTATGATACAAGCCCTTTTCAGGGCTGCTCATCCACCTTTGGTGACTATCTGGTATCCTCACCTGTGGTTCCCTGAGCAGCAGTAACATTCCTGTAAAACCTTCTTAGTAGATGCTTAAACCAGTTTGAGGATAGCCCACTGGCCTCAAATCTGTTGGTGAGGTTAGGGGATGCATACTTCAAGCAGATGAAGACCTCCTCTGGTGGATTGAGCAGATGAGAACAATTTGTTCCAATGACAGGAAGATGGTGGAAGCAGGCCCTGTGGAGGTCTTAGAGCTTAGTCAAACACTGATGAGGTCCAGGTCATATGCTGCATCCAGAGCCATCACCAACTGTCTTGACTCTTGTCTTGCCACTGGTCTTCAAATTCTTCAACTATGGGTATCTCTACTTCACTTGAATCCAACTCATGTGCGTTATCACCCCATGTTATAACTGATTCTCTCCAAAAATGAAGGATGAACAATAATCCTGGCCAAGTGTCTAAGCCTAGAGGTAACAAATAAGTTATTGATCTCTTGCTATTTATTGAAAGAGTTTCTTCTTTGCAAGATCTCTCCACTAATGAAATCACAGGCCTGGTCTCCAAACACACAATGTGAAAAGAACATCCATCCGGACAATTCCCTAAGCCAATGAAATCGCAAGCCTGCATTTTCTCTTCTTTCATCAACAATAAAAAAGACTAAGACATTGATCTACCATAGAAATGATCCTGGGATCATAGGTTTAGAGGTCATCCAACCCCTTCAATTTATATATGAAGAACTGAGACCCCCCAAAATGGAACTGACTTGGCCAGGGTAGAACAGCTAGCAAGTGAAAGAGACAAGATTCACATTCAGTTCCTCTGGCTCCAAAGCCAATGAAGTAGCATAGAGCACTGGACCTAAAATCAGGAAGACCTAAGTTAAAGCCATCCTCAGACATACTGGTTATATATCCCTGGGCAAGTTATTTAACTTCTATCCACCTCAGCTAACTGTAAAATAGGGGAAATAATAGTACCTGTCTTTGTGAAGATAAAATGAGACAGAAATGTATATATACAGTAGGTGATTGAGAAATTCTTGTTCCAAATTTTTTTCTAGGTAGTTTCCAGGTATAAGATGATCTCAAGGCAAAAGGGCCTCTCCAGGACCCAACCCTTCAGATGCTATTATTAATAATAAAAAAGTCATAATATAAGGGTTAATGTTTCTACAACAACCTTAACTACTTGACCTACATTATCTCAGGTGAGGTAAGTGCTGTTATCCCCATTTTATAAATAAGGAAATTGAGACTCACTGAGGTTAAGGGAGTCCCATAACCAGTAGGTGTCAGAGGTAGGATTCAGGATCAAATCTTTCCCACTCCAAACCTACCATCCAACCCACTGTGGTCTATTGTAGCCTCCCAGAACTGTCATGTATATGAATGATGAGATTAGAAGGTCTCCTTTCACCTTTTTACTTTACTACCCAATCTTATTCCTTTCTCCCCCTACCTTGGCCTCCCTCTCCAAGCCTGATCTCATCCCCTCCATCCAAATGAGGCAATGTGGACTATGGAACTAGAAGACATGTTTATACTGGAGATTACCCTTTATCTCTATACTTTCCACCTCTTTCCTAAGGTTCAGTCAGCTCATAGCACTGGAGAAGATGGAGCAACTCCCACAGCTAACTAGCAACCAGGCTAAGGGGAAGGCTGCTCAGTGTCTGCTACTCTCTCCCTCCCCAATCTTGGTATCGGCTCCTCTCTGCTAACTTCTGAGGGGAATGGGCCCTTCAGAGCAAACTATTTACCTTCCTAAAGAACTGACTTCCCATCCCAAGTTTTTCCTCATAGTTTTACTTCTCTCTAGTTTTTCCTGGGGGAGGAAGCAGTGCCACAGCCTAAGTAAGATGCCCCCAGTGTGAAAGAACTTAGAACACTTCTTGGCATTACCCTAAGGAAGAGGATACTAGTTTACGTTTTCCCAGGATACTTGTGAGCAGGTCACATCATCCCTCCCACCCTCAGTTTCCTCACCTGTCCTCATAAGGTTGTCAGAAAGATCAAATGATTCTGTTCATGTAAAGTGCTAGCAGCTAGCCAGAGCAGCACAAAAAGCAGATCTAAATTGGAATTCACCCTCAGACATTGGATAGCAGCTGTGTGACTGGCCAAGTTTCTCAAATGGTGTTTGCCTCAGTTCACTCACAAGGAAAAAAGGAATGACGATAATAATAAGAACTACCTTACAGGATTGTGTTATCTCATATGAGATAATCTATGGAAAACACTTTGCAAACCTTATAGGGTTATTTAAAGTCTGTCTTAAGAAAATAGCATTTGAATTGAATTCCTGAAGGAAATGGAGAATTCTAAGAGATAAAGATATTCTAGACATGGATAGCCAGAACAAGTCATGGAGATGGAAGATGGAGTGTTTTGTGAGCTGGAAAGTACCATAGTTAGACTCATTCCTTTTCTAGAGAGGAAACTGAGGCAAAGAAAAATGATCTCACATGTTTATCATTCTTTCTTTTGTCTCATCTATTAGAACATAAACTCTGTAATAAATGGCCTGGGTCATATTTATCTTTGGAACTTCAAGACCACCAAATCCCAACTTCTTGATTGGTCAGGGAGGAAATCCAAGCCTAGGAGGAATAAATGACTGACCTGAAGGGTGAAGAGGAGTAATGAGGAAGGGCTCAGTTTCCAATTTAATCTTCTAGTTGGCCACCAGCTCTTTCACCTCTCCGGTTTGCATCCCTGGTTCCTATATCATCCCTCTGCAGTCAAGACATTTGAACCTTCCATTGAACAGTCCTTCAGATGTATCTGTTTTGTTTTTTTAAAAAAAAGCTCTTTTCCCTATTCTCCTCTTCTCCAGGTCAAACACCCCACCTCCTTTTATCAAACCCTGCATGGTACAGTTTTGGAAAGGAACAGAAGTTAGATTCTGAAAACTATAGATTAGTGAGTTTGACATCAATTTCTGAAATACAAAAAATTTAGTGGTTTGGAATCTTTCTCCACTCCCCTCTCCTCCTCTCCTTCTGCCTCTCATCTCTTTTCCTCTCCTCATTCCTCTCCTCTTCTCTACCTCCCCCACTGCTATCCCTCTTCCTTTTCTCTCATTTTCTTTCATCATTGAATAACACTTTACACATTTTTGGAGAGAGGAGATATATTCCTGTTACTTCATTAGTAGAGTGAACTCCCAATGTAAACATTCCACCACACTCCCCATCTCTACCATCCACCATAGTTGATCCATCTGTGACCTATGGATGGTGGCAGATCACTACCATCCTGGGGGAGGAGGCTGTGCTACAGCCTAAGTAGGATGCCCCCAGTATGAAAGATGGAGTGTTCTGTGAGTTGGAAGGTACCATAGTTAGATCCATTCCTTTTCTAAAGAGGAAATTGAGGCAAAGAAAAATGATCTCATATGTGTGATCTCACATAGGTGATCTATCTATGGCAGAAAATTACCTAGAGGCATTGGAAGTTTCGCAGTCATCATTTGTTCTGTTTTGTCTGTTTTACCGGATTTGTGGTCTCCTTGGTGTAAAGAACACTTTGGTATAGAAAGTCCTTCTCCCACTGCAGATCAGTATCTTCTTGGCATTGTCTAGTCTTGGTTTTCTGGGGGCACTGAGAGGTTAGGCAAGACCTATCCAGGTACACAGTTAGTGTAGTCTGAGGTGGGACTTGAAACCAGATCTTCCTGACCCTGAAGCCAGCAATCTCATCTACTGTTGTTATTTTTATTGTTACCTGCCACTTATATAATAATTTAAAGTTATCAGCCCTCTTTATTTTCTATATATCATTTGACCCTCACACAAACTTGATGAGGTAAGGACAAAGGTATCATTATTACTAATTTACAGAGGAGGGAATTGAGGCTCAGAGAGTAAAAGTGGCTTGTCAGGGGTGCCTAGGTGGTGCAGTGGATAGAGTACTGGCCTTGGAGTCAGGAGTACCTGAGTTCAAATCTGGCCTCAAACACTTATTAATGACCTAGCCGTGTAGCCTTGGGCAAGCCACTTAACCCCATTGCCTTAGAAAATCTAAAAAAAAAAAAAAGAAAAGAAAAAAGTGGCTTGTCCATGATCATGGAGTTAATGGGCATAAAAGGGCGGGATTTAAGTTCCTGTCTTCCTGACCCTGGATAGGTCCTTTGTCCACTTTCCCCATCTGCCTTTCACTTTGAGCTTAGCTTCCAGTTAATAAATATTTGTAGGATGGGATCAAATGAATGTTGCATGATGCTCTGGGGCTTCCAAACTAATGTCTCCTATATGAAGATGTCAGGGGAAGGAAGGGGTCTCCCACAGAGTGATCTGGCCTGGGCTCTTCCCCCTACCCCCCCCCAGATGACCTCAGGGGTGTCCCATTGTAACACAACTCAGCTGTCCAGGGAAGAAAAAGGCACTTTAGATAAGACTGCCAAACATAAGCAGCCCGCCTTTGGATTTGCCGGGGCCAGGTTTCCCTGGATCCTGATAGAGGGGGCTGGGGGAAGGGCCAGGATCTTTCCCTATGCTTCACCTTCCTCTGGAGACATTAGGAGGGGGGTCACCTGGCTGCCACTGCCCCTCTAGGGCTGCATAGCCAAAGCTACCTTGAGCCTCCCTAGGAGAGGCCAGTATGGCCTAGGACTCCATCAGAAGTCAGTCTGACAATTCCCTGATAATGTCAAGTGACACTTGGGCTCCTGGGGTGGGAGGAGGGGCACTGGCTCTCCCAGCTTTGGAGGGGGCAGTCAGAGAAAGGACCTTGGCTTCAGAGACATTTCCTAAGCTACTTCCCTTGGCCCTTTCTCTGGACTTCTAGCCCAATCACTGCCCCTAGAGCTTGCCCTCCTCTAGAGCTTGCCAATGTTACCCAGCTTGCCAGTGGGGCCTATTTGTCTCTTTCTCTGTCTCTATTTTGCTACCTGTTTCAGTCTCTCTCTTTTCCAGTAACTGTAAGAATTAGGATAAGCCAGATGTAGAAAGTAGACAATTGGACCTGGAAGGAAACGAAGGATTTTAAAAAACCAAGGAGGCCTCTACAAGTCAGAAGCACAACTCATGCAAAGGAATGAAAACAGGAACAAAATACTTTATATAAAGAGTAAAAAGTCAGTCACAAACATTTATTGTTCCTAGTACATCCAGGACATAGAGATAATCACTGTGTATATAAAGAAAGGCAAAAGATAGTCTACCCTTGAAGAATTCCCAGACTAATATAGGTCAAGTCTATATAGACCCTATACTATACCAAGTTGCAATGAGTCTGCACATAATGAAACAGAAGAGTTTGTATGCGAGTCTAAAGGCAATAGGGAATCACAGAAGTTTCTTGAGAAGGAGAGAGACAGGGTATTTCTGTTTCCCTAGATGACCAGTCACCAGACCAACCAGAATTTCTAAGTTCACGAATAAACAGAATCTCAGGGACAAAAGGGACCTCTGGGATCAAAATAATAAGCTTCTCAGAAACCCTAATAACTGGTTATCCAGCCTCCATTTTAAGATCTTCAATGATGGGGAACTTGACTACATTTATTTTATGAAGAAAAAAAGAGACCGAGAAAATAAAAACTGTGGGAAGAGAACTAACTGGCTTTGGAGTTATAGAGAACCTGGTTCAACCTCCAGCTTTACTACTTTCTATCTGGGTGACCTTGAACAATACACTTAACCTCTATTGATCTCAATTTTCTTAGCTATAAAATGAGAGGACTGGGTTAAGTGATCACAAACTGATTGGCTTCAGTTTACTCATCTGTAAAATAAAAGAGTTGGATTAGTTGCCTTCTGATATCTCTTCTGTCTCTAAAACCATTCTCCTAGAGTTTTACCCAAGGTCACACAACCAGTTATCATAACAGACCTAGGATGAGAAGTAGGGTCACCTGGTTCATAGCCCAGAGGATGGCAAACCCAATAAGAATCACAGTATATCTAGTAGCCAAAAATCTTCATATGACCTTGAGTTGTCCTGAGACAGTCCAGTTTCCAAGAATAAGGAAGTAATGATCTCTATGTACTGTTCTCTGATTAGAACACATCTAGGGTCATTTCTGGGCAACACATTTTAGGAAGGACATGGGAGGAGCTGGATAGCATTCAGAGCAGAGCCACCATGATGGAGAAGAATGCTGACTTTACATTATATAACCTTTTGTTTAAGCTCAACCTAGCTAAGAGAAGGTTAAGGGATGAGAGCTATTTCTAGGGTATGAAGTGTTGACATGGAGGGGAGGCATCTTAGACTCACCCTATTTACCCCAGAGTGCAGAATCAGGAAGAATGGGCAGAGGCCAAAAAGAGACCAGTTTGGCCCAAAGTAAAACTCCCTCAAAATACAGTTTTCTGAAAGTAGAATGCTGGGAGCCTTTGAAAAACAAGGACTCGGGCCCCCCAGGAGATCTTCAAGATGAGGGCAGAAGACTATCAGACAGGGACATTAGAAAGGGAATTCTTTTCAGAAATAAGTTGAATGAGATCCAGTCCCATCCAAGTCTAAGATTTTGTAATTTTGCTCTTTTACATGAATAATAATTGCCAATATTGATATAAAACTAAATTTTGCAAAGCTCTTTAAATACTTTATCTCATTTTAGTCCCAAGTCATCCCTGTGAGGCACATATAAGAGAAATCATTACATCCATTTTACAGATGAAGCAATAATCACTCCAACTCACTCTAAGCAATCAATTATTTCTGACATTGAGTCTGACCTCAACCTTTCTCCCTGACTAGCTGAATTCCATTTTAAGGAGGAGGCCCAAGCCAACTATATCTTCATTCATCTCTTGACTTTCTCTTCCACCCCATCTTCTCTTCAGTTCCATTTATGTTTTGTCTTCCATTAGAATGTAAGCTCTTCCCTATATCAAAATATGGTCAAAATAGGTACAGGATTTAGACACAAAGAGTGATACCATAGATAAATTAATAGACCAAAAAATATTCTAGCTATCTGATCTATGGAAAAGGGATAAATTTATGATCAAATAAGAATTAGAGCACATTATGAACTACAAAATGAATGGCTTTGACTATATTAAACTAAAAAGGGTTTGCACTAATAAAATCAATGCTGCCAAAATTAGAAGAAAAGGAGAAAGCTGAGAAAAAATCTTCACAACCAGGAGTTCTCTTAAAGGTCTCATTTCATCAAATTTTTAAGTGTCACAAGTCTTTCTCCAATTGATAAATGGTCAAAGGATATGAACAATTTTCAAATGAAGAAATTAAAACTATATATAAGCATATGAAAAATGCTCCAAATCACTATTGATTAGAGAAGTGCAAATTAAAACAACATCTCATATCTATTATATTAGCCTAGATGAGAAAAAGGGAAGATGATCAATGTTGGTGAGGTTGTGGGAGGATTGGGACATTAATGCATTGCTGGTGGAGCTGTGAACAGATCCAACCTTTCTGGAGAGCAATATGGAACTATGCCCAAAGAACAATAAAACTGTTCATACCCTTTGTCCCAGCAATTCCAATTCTAGGACTATATCCAGAAGAAACTGTAAAAAAAATGGAAAAAAGTTCTACATGTTCCAAAATATTCCATAGCAGCTCTTTTTATAGTAGCAAAGAATTGGAAATTGAGGGGATTCTGCCCATCAATTGGGGAATGGCTAAAAAGTTATGATACATGAATACTATGGAATATTACTGTTCTGTAAGAAACAATAAATGGTTGGACTCTAGAGAAGCGTGGAATGAGTTATGGGATCTGAAGCTGAGTGAAGGGAATAGAGCCAAGAGAACAATTTACACATCAGCATTATGAGATGAATAAATTTGATGGAAACAACCCCTCTCGGAAGTCCAGAGAGATAGGACAACCGTATTTGACAGATTGTGGACTATATTGTCCCCAACCAGAGGAAGAAAAACAAAACAAGACAAAACAAAACAAAACATACGGAAAAAAACACCCCTACCAAATCTGATAAAGACTTTATACAAATTATTTCTTACGTATCTCTTTCCCTTAATTCTAATTCCTCATGCCCCAAATTGCTAATTTGTAAATATGTATGTAAAATGCTAACTTGACTGTTCCCGACTGAAGGGAGTAGGGTAGGTAGGGAGGATGAAGGGAAATTTTGTAATTTGGAAATATGCATGAAAATAAATAAATACATAAAAATTATTTTAAAAAAGAATGTAAACTCTTTGAGAGCAGAGACTCTTTCTTTTTGCTTATACTGATATTTTTTGCTTATACTGGATGACCAAAATCATCCATTGCATCCATGACCATAGCCAGTTGTCTTGACTTTTGTCTTGCCACTGGAATTCAATGACTCTGGAGGAGAGAGTGAGATTGATGACTCACTTAAATCCAATTCACCCACAAATAAAGACATCATGGTCATGATATCTCTGTTCTTAGAGAATGAAGGAGGAACAACAGGTTTAGCACCATGACTGGCATAGTCAGCATTTAATAAAAATTTGTTGACCTGACTTGATAAAAGAAAGACTTGAACTCAAGTCTTCTTGACTCCGTTTCAGAACTGTTCTATAATAGAACTCTGCCTGCATTGTGATATAGGTCATGTTAGGTGGTAACTATAATAATCAACAACCAATCAGTTAGGAAATAATTTTTAAATACTTTCTATTTGCTGTACAATTCTCTAACACAAAATGTTCAGCCTGATGTTTGAATCATCCACCTTTGCAAGCCTGGTTCATATCACTCCCTTTCCTCCACTTTCTGTTCCCATCACTACACCATATTACCTCCTTCATAATGCAAATGGCTTGGAATCTGGGGACTATTTGCTTTCTCCTTGATGGATCTTGTTTATGTGCCCTTCTCCCAGGGATACCAGATGCCCTAATCCAGTCCTTCAGTCCAGGGAGCACTAATAGATAGGAATATTGATCAGCTCTGATGGCTTGTCATAGTGCATTGGCATCTCCCTGTTCAATACCCCTGCCCCTTGCCCCTACTTTTGTGCATCTGCCTCCCCAAAGTCCAACTCAAACTCCAGGAGACCCAGAAGACACCATGTTTAACAGCCTATTAGCAAAAGAACAACTTGTCCCCTTGTCAAAATACAAGACCCCAGGGAAATCTTTGGTATCAGCTCCTTCTGGGCCCTCCTCTATAGGTCAGCCAGTCATCAGAATTGTCCAGATGACCCTCAGAAGGATGGAAATTATCCCAGAAGGTAGCTATGAAAGGAAAGATGGTACAAGGATGAGATTTCTGTGTTTCATGGAATCTCACAGAAGGAAGTGCCTTACAGGATCCTGAATCTGACCTCTGCTAAGCAGTAACACTTTCTATGACACCCCATCTTTTCACTTGAATTTATTTGGGAGGCAAGGCAATGGAAAGAGTAATAGTTTTGGAGAAATCATCTGCAAAACCTAAAGGTCTCAGTTAGAGTTCAAGGCAGGAGAAAACACCCCTTATTAGTCTCCTGCCTCAGGTTGCCCTGAACTCCATCAGAAACACATATCAAGGCAGATACCAAAAAGGACCACTTTCCCCTCTCTTTACCATAGACCAACACAGAGTCCTATTGAAACTTTCCTGTTTCTTCTCTTTTCTCTCTGGGTTATCACCAGTTGTCCCAACCTATATCTTGCCACTGGACTTGAGTGACTCCAGAAGAGAGGACAAAGCTGATGACTTTGCCCAGCCCTGCCTCACTTAAATCCAATTCATAGTCAAGACATCATTCTCCTGATGTCTGGTTCTTTTTGAGAACAAAAGCGGAACAACACCTCATTCCCCTCTTCCCCTCTTGGTTGAACATTAAGGAATCTTTGGAAGCACTCGGATTTTGGAGAACAATTTGTCAGAGGACATAGTATTCCCTTCCATGTCTGAGTTATAGAAGATGATCATCAAGATTCTTTCTAATTCTTGGTTTCTGTGATTTTCTTTCAACTAACAGTAATGGTTGCTACAAATAGAATTCTTCAAATTCTATTGAGTTTCCCTCCTTTTCCACCCCTACCATAGGGTATTCAGAATTCCCTCTCCTCTCTGGTACTCAGCTCCATTCTCCACTTCGCATGAGTGATGGACCACTCTTCTCTAAGCTCCCTACCATCCAAGGGAGAACTCTATCCACCCTGAGAACTTCAGGGCTTTTCCATGTTCCCTGAAAATGGAGCTTCCAAGCTTTGTGACACAACTCAAGATACAACTTCTGTCCACCTCAGTTTCTTCATCTGTAAAATAGGTATAGCCATAGCTCCTCCTTCCCAAGGTTATTTTAAGAAGAAAATGAGATAATTATAATGTATTTTGCAAACTTCAAAGCACTCTATAAATGCTAGCTATTATTAATAAAACTAAGTTGATAGAATTGATCTATAAGGAGTATATCTAATTATTAGAATTATCAGTTGCTATTATGTATGTTGTCTTCCCCTTTCGAGTAGGAGTTTCCTGAGAGCAAGAATTACCTTCTTTCTCAATTCATTTCCCTTAGTTCAGTGTTTGGTGATTCAGAAGTGCTTCACAATTTTTTCATTCATTCATGGAATTATAAGAGCATCATGCAATTAAGATCTTACGATATGTCCAGATGCAGAGTTAAGTCATGGGGGTACAAGGACAAAGAATGAGATGATCCTTGCCCTCAAGGATCTGCTATGCTCATGGGAAAAGCAGCAAATACACATGTCAGAATAATGTATAAAGTACAAAAATAAAGAGAATAAAACAAAGTAGTTAGGTATAAAATCACTGGGGAGAGAGGGTACTGAAATTTGGGGGGAAGGGGAGAATTAAGGAAAATGTTTGTGTAGGAGATAGTGCTTGAAGTGAATCTTGAACTAAGAGAGGGATTCTATGAGGCAGAGCTGAGAAGCTAGGGCATTTCAGGAATGTGGCACAACTAGTGCAAAGGCAGGGAGGCAGGAAACGAGCACTGTGTGAGAAACAGTAAAAGACAGAACACATACCCCTGAGTTTCGTTGGATTGTGCATGTGGAGCTCTAAAGATGTCAGCTGTTCCCATTATCATCATTTTGCACATAAAGAAATCAAGGCCCAGGGATATGAAGGGATTTATTTCAGAGGATCTGTATTTGAATCCTATCTTTGCTCCTTACTATGTGTATGATTGGGAGAAAGAATATTCATAGCTCACATGTAGAAGATACATGAAAGTTTGCAAACTCCTTTTATATATGTCATCTAAGTAGGTAGTCACATGGAATAGTGAATAAAATTCTCCTCCTGGGACCAGTGAGACCTGAATTCAAATCTAGTCTTAGATATTTCCTAGCTGTGTTACCTGGGTAAATCACTTAACCACTGTCTGCCTCCATTTCATCATCTCCAAAGGGAGGATAATAATAGTAACTACCTACAAATAATACTTATAAAGGTCCTTAAAATCTTAAAATCATTAAGCACTCTATATAATACATAAAGACTAGCTATAGAGATATTTTAAAGTTACAAAATTTCCTTCTATCCTCTCTTCCCAGGTTAACATTGTACATACATATTTGTGGTAAACACATCTACAGATTACTCAATTTTGGTCTGAGAAGTTAGGATTAAGGGAAAGAGATACTAAAAGATATTTTTTATAAAGTGTTAATCAGATTCTGTATGATTTTTTGAATTTTTTTATTTTGTTTTGTTTTGTTTTTTCTTCCTCTGGAATGGGATAGCATTGTCCATAGTAGGTCTAATACAGTTGTCTTAGCTCTCTTAACTGCCAGGAGGAACTGTTTCCATCAAGTTTGATCATCTCACAGTGTTATTTTTAATGTATACATTGTTATCTTGGTTCTACTCCCTTCACTAAGCATCAGATCCTGTAACTCATTCTTGCTTCTCTAGGGTCCAACCATTTGTGGTTTCTTAAAGAACAATAATATTCCAATAGTGCTCATGTACCATAACTTATTTAGCCATTCCCCATTTGATGGACATCCCCTCAATTTCCAATTCTGTGCAACTACAAAAAGAGCTGCTCTGAATATTTTGGAACATGTGGGGCTTTTCCCCTTTTTATGATTTCTTTGGCATATAGTCCTAGAATCATATTTCTTGGTTCAGAGGGAATGAACGGTTTTATTGCTCTTTGGGCAAAATTCCATATTGCTCTCCAGAATGGTTAGATCATTTCACAACTCTACCAGCAATGCATTTATGTCCCAGTCCTCCTACAACCTCTCCAACATTGTTCATGATTCCCTTTTCCTCATTTTGGTCAATCTGAGTTGCTTTAATTTGCATTTCTCTAATCAATAATGATTTGGGGCATTTTTTCATGTGATTGCATATAGCTTTAATTTCTTCATTTGAAAACTGTCTGTTCATATCCTTTGACCATTTATCAATTGGGGAATGATGTATAATCTTATAAATTTTAGCAATTCTCTATATATTTTATAAATGAGACCTTTAGCAGAACTCCCAGTTATGAAGATTGTTTCCCAGCTTTCTGATTTTGGAAGCATTGATTTTATTAGTGAAAAATCTTTTAAATTAAAAATCATCTGTTTTGCAATTTATAATATACTCTATTCCTTGTTTTAGTCATAAATTTGTCCCCTTTCCTTAGAACTGGTAGATAGTATTTCTTGGTCTATTAATTTATCTATGGTACTGCCCTTTATGACTAAATCCTGTACCCTTTTTGACCTTATTTTTATATAGGGTGTGAGATGTGGGTCTACAATTTTTGTCAAATAGTTCTTTTTTTTTCTTTTTTCTTTCTTTTTTATGTTTTTACAAGGCAAATGGGGTTAAGTGACTTGCCCAAGGCCACACAGCTAGGTAATTATTAAGTGTCTGATTCTGGATTTGAACCCAGGTACTCCTGACTCCAGAGCTGGTGCTCTATCCACTGTGCCACCTAGCCGCCCCTGTCAAATAGTTCTTATCCCAGAAACAATCTTTGAATTTATCCAACAGTAGATTATTGTAAACATTTACTACTGTTTCTTTTGAACCTATCCTAATCCCCTGATCCATTATTCTATTTCTTAGCCAGTATCAGTCAGTTTTGATGACTGCTGCTTATAGTATAATTTTAGATCTAGCAGAGCTAGGCCAGCTTTCTTTACTTTTTTTTATCCATTCCCTTGCTATTTGTGACTTTTTATTGGTTCAGATTAATTTTGTTACTAATTTTTCTAGCTCTGTAAAATAGTTACTCAGTAGTTTGATTCGTATGGCACTGCATAAGTAATTTTTTAAAATCAGAATTACACTTTATGATCCTAAGCCAGTTTCAGAATACTTTTCATAAGAACATGAATTTTAATATAACAGTGATTCATTAATGTTTGCCACAGAGAGTTGTAACCAAAGACTCAAGAATGGTATAAACACATGCACTGGATAATCAGTTTAGACCTGCTCAGGTCTACTAAGTGGTTTGCAATAACGTTTTCTATTTTAACTTTAGTCATGTTTAAAATGAACAACTAGCTGAAGAATGAGTCTCTCCTTTAAAGCAATTAAAAAATGAAGCAATAGGCTGAATAAGTAATTTAATGTGGGTAGAATTGCCATTTTTATTTTATTAGCTCAACCTAACCATTGACATTTTTCCAATTAATTAGATTTGACTTTATTTGGGTGAGAAATGCTTTGTCATTGTGTTCCTACAGTTTGGGGGTTTGTCTTGGGAAGTAGATTCCCAAGCATTTAATGTTGTCTCTAGTTACTTTAAATGGAATTTATCTTTCTATCTTGCTCTTGGCCTTTGTTGTTTATATATAGAAATGCTGATGATCTATGTGGGTTTATTTCATATCCCGCTATTCTGCCGAATTTGTTAATTGTTTCAAGGAGTTTTTTAGGTGATTTTTCTCAGGTTCTCTAAGTATATCATCATCTCAACTGCAAAGAGTGAAAGCTTTGCTTCCTAAATGCCAAATCAGATTCCTTCGATTTCTTCTTATTGCTAGTGCTAGCATTTCTAATACTATATTGAATAGTCATGGTGATAATAATGGGCACCCTTGTTTCACTCCTGATCTTATTGGAAATACTCCTGGTTTATCTCCATTACATATAATATTTGTTGATGGTTTTAGATAGATACTATTTATTATTTTAAGGAAAAATTCCATTTATTCCTAAACTTTCTAATATTTTTAATAGGAATGATGTTAGTTTTTATCAAAAACATTCCCTTTTTAAGGCCTCTCCCAGCTCTGATATTCCCTGTTCTAAGGCCCCTCCAACTCTGATAACATGTTTTAAGGGCACTTACAACAGTATCCTATGATCTTGGGACTTAGTAATAAAAGACTTGGTTTCTTCTTGAAATGAACCCCAATTGTTCCCTATTTTTTCTCCCTCCTGAACATCATTGCCTTTTCATATACTAAAACGGGCCTTGGAATCTGTTTGACCATTATTTCTGACACCTCTGTGTTGGTTGACTAAAGGCAAATGACTCACCATTTTTAGCCCTGGTGGAAAACTTGGGGAATAACTTGTATTATAATATATATAATATATAATATAATATAATATAATATAATATAATATAATATAATATAATATAATATAATATAATATAATATAATATAATATAATAATTGCATTATCTACTTCACCATGTTGTAGGGGAATATCAACAACTCTTTATACTTGAGAGATCCATAGCATTTAGTGAAATGCTTTCTGGGATCTTTTTCTCAAACCTTAGAAGCTATCACAACTAACTCTATTAGCCAGGATCTGTGAACTTGTTTATAAAATACTTTGATAACTATATTCTACTATAATTGGTTTCTTTTCATATTACTATTCCATACAGAACTTTGTAAAGATAGATCTTCAAAAACTCCTTGGTGACAATCTGTAAATTCAACACTAATTCTCTGATCACCTATATAATATTCTATTTGTTAGGTTCCACTGAGGAGTAGTACTATTATGAATTCCCATTTTACAACTGAGGAAACTTAGACAGGGGGAGGGGAAAATAACATACCTATTAACCATAATGATGAGAAATTAAGTTATTGAAGTCAATCAGAATGGTTCTTAAATGTCAGATTTTTACAGTACAGGAATTTGTTTTGCTTAAATATAGATGTTAGTAATAAACTGTGCCATTATCACTCTTTCAGTGTGGATGGGAAAGTATCAAAGGGAGAGATTGCAGAAATGAAAATTAAATAAAATTGAATTTAAAAAAATTTCAGCCTTTATCCTGCAGCCAAATAGGAGTTCATCGGTGGTTTGAGGGATAGAGAAAGAACAGAGTAGATTCTTTTGGAAAGATATTCTGGCATTGGCATGTAGACTGGCCTAAAGCAGAAAGCAACTGAATGCAGGGAGAACAGGAGACTGTACAACCATAATCTAGGCCTTCCCTTTCTATTAGTACCATGGAGGTCATGGGATTGGGGTAGAAAAAAAATCACTGAACAAGGAAAGAGAAGATTTGATTTATTCTTTGTTGTTTAAGACTGTAAGAAATGAGCCGAATGCCTCCTTGAAATGTTAATTTTCTAGGACAGAATATCTGGTTTTATTCTCAGGAAATGGGTACGGGCAGGGACATGACTCAGCTTTATTATGTTGATGATGAGGATGATGAGAATGATAACAATACTAATAATGATGATGATGATGGCTATATAAAATCAGTATTAAATAATATTACAAAGCAACTCAATTCATTTGACCTTTACAACAGTTCTGTAAGGTAATTTTATTTTACAGATAAGGAACAAAAACTCTGAGATGGGGGGGGGCTAGGTGAAGCAGTGGATAGAGCACCGGCTCTGGAGTCAGGAGTACCTGAGTTCAAATCCGGTCTCAGACACTTAATAATGACCTAGCTGTATGGCCTTGGGGCAAGCTACTTAACCCCATTTGCCTTGCAAAAAACTAAAAAAAAGCAAAAGAAAAAACCCCACTCTGAGATGTTAAGTCTCTTAAAGTCATATATGTTAGTTCAGGCTTTGAACTCAAGTCTTCCCAACTTCAAGCCTAGCACCTTGTCTACTGTGCCATAGAAATTAGTAATGATGATTATAAAAAATAAAATTCCTGTTTCAATGTTTAATTTTCTCTGAAGGGGATCAGATTTGTAATACAATAAAGGATAAATATTCTCTCAAACTCAAAAAAAAAAACCCTGTAAGAAATGGAATGGCATGTGGAAACCTCCAGTGGTATGAGCAGTAACAGATCCATCCTTGAGGAACATTTCCCAAGATAACAAAAGAATGCCCTATAACTGGGTAGAAAAGGCGCTATCAGTCCTGAAGTGTTTGACCATGTACATAAGGACCCAAGATATGAACAAGGGAATAGGGCATTCAAGGGGGTGGGGTGAACTGATTCATGTTTGTAGGAGACAGGGAAGAGGGATGAGAGGCAATATTGAAATCTGGTTCACATTTGCCTCCTCTCCCCTCCCACAGTCAACTCTCCCATTCAAGTCCCCATTGCCTCTTGCATGGATTCTTTCTGACTGATCTCCCTGGAACTAGTCTCTCCCCACTATAATCCAGGTTTCCATTCCTTTTCATTGCCTAAAAGGTTCTGCCCCTTTATCCCCACTTCTTGACTTCCCAGGTTTCCTTTAGAACTCAGCTCCCATCCTACCATCTGCAGTTGTCCAAAGGGGCAAGACTTTTCTCCAGAGATGACTATTTCCTTATGAATCTTGTAGATGCCTAGATATTATTAACATATTGTCTCTCCCTTTAGAATGTGAATTCCTTAAGGACAGGGGCTGTGTTTTGCTTTTACGTTGCCAATGCTTAGCACAGGGTACAGAATAAACAATAAATGCTCATTGGCTGGCTCCACCCAGAGTGGTCTTCCTTCCTTCCTTCTTTCTGTTTTCTTTCTCTTTACTTCCCTCCCTCCCTCCTTCCTTCCTTCCTTCCTTCTTTTCTTCTTCCCTCTGTCCCTCCTTTCCCTCCCTCCTTCCTTCCTTCTGTCCCTCTTCTTTACTTCCTTCCTTCCTCCCTTCCTCCATCCTTCTTCCCTTCCTTCTTCCTTCCTTTCCACTTTCTTTTTCCTCTTCCTTTCTCTTTTTCTTTCCCTCCGTCCTTCTTTCCTTCCTTCTCTCCTTTTTCTTTTCCTTCTTTCCTTCTCTCTGTCCTTCCTTCCTCCCTTCCTTCATTCAGTATTTAATAGAAACTACTCTGTGCTTGGCAAACCACTCCAATATTTTTTTCAAGAAAGCCCCATGGACAGCATTGACATACTATGGTCCATGACATCATGAAGATTCTGACATTCCTGAACAACTCAACAACTAATGCCAGACACTGAGTTAGGGGTTGGAGATAACAAAGACAAAAAAAGTTCCATTTTCCAAGGCACCTATATTCTCTTTGGGATAATAATCTTTTGTATTATAAATCTATTACAATGCAAATAGAAAGAAAAATAAGAACAGCTAAATTGTCATTATAATAACCATTACACCAAAGAAGAAATGAGAACATTCACCTCCCTTCCTTCTTTGCAGAGACACCACACACAGATTCAGTAGATGTGGTGATCATTTTTGCTATATTACTTTTTTCTTTCTCTTTATTATTTTTTTGGGGGGGTTACAAGGATGGTTTGCTGGGTTGGAATGGTGAAGATATATTCATAAATAAAAATGACTATCATAAATGGAAAGGAAAAAAAGAAATGATTTCAGAAATACTAGTTCTTCAGAAAGCCTTTCCTGATCCTTTTATAGTCTAGTGCCTTCCCTCCATTAATTATCTCCAATTTATTTTATCTATAGTTTATTAGTCCATAATTGTTTTCATATCATCTCCCCCATTAGAATATGAGCTCCTCGAAGATAAGGCTATTTTTTTTTGCCTTACTTTGTATCCTCAGCACTTAGCTTGGAGTCTTGCAAACAGTAGGTGCTTAATAAATGTTTATTGCCAGATACTAGTAAACTGGAGGGGGGGTGATGTTTCAACTGGAAATTCTAGTGTTATTGGTAGTCAAATCTGTGTGTTTATAGAAGCTTGTCCCCAGCAAAAGGCTGACAAGTCAGGAATGACATTTATTTTATAGGCTGTTTTATCAGCAGATCCCAATTAGTTATTCTGGAGGAAAGACTGAGGCACCAATCAGGTTAAGATAACTGAATTTTTTAATACAGAATCAGTCACAACAACACTTCATACCCGAGAGATTCATAGTACTTTGTAAAATGCTTTCTGGAATCTTTCTCAAATCTTAGAAGCAATCACAACTAACCATTCCCCATTGTTTCATGGACTCTTAAAGACTCTAAATCTATGATCCTACAACAAATATATAAAAATCGTGGTGCTTGAGTTTTAGCTGATCTACAACACTGATCAAAGTTTTCTCCCTTTCATACTCATGGTTTTCCAGTTAAACTGGCTTACTTCCTGTTTCCCAGTGCACAGCATTTGATGATCCACCTCTCAGCTTTTGCAAAGGCTTTGTCCCATGCCTGGAATGCGCTCTTTCTCATGTTTTCCTTGCAGTATCCTTAGCTTCAAGATACAATTCAAATGCTATCTCAAATTCTGATCATCTTGGTTGTTAGAGTTCTCCTTCCATTTCTAACCAAAATTACCTTGTATTTCCTAAGTATTATAAACTTCAAGCTGGAAGGGAATCCAGAGCTCATCTAGTCCTAGGATCATAGATCTAGAATGGGAAAGAACACCAGAGGCCATCTGATTCACCTTTCCTCACCCCCATTTTATATATAAAGATACTGATTGACATTAAGAAAAATTAAAAGCCTTACCCAAGGGTAAACAGCTAGTATACGGCAAAAGGTGGATTTGAACCCAAGTTCTTCTGGCTTGAATTCAAAAGTCCATGTTCTTTCCATTGTGTTATGTACTAACTGATTTATTTGGAAGTAATTTATTAATTATTTTTCATTTATTTGGAAAGTAACAAAAATTCACTTTAATCAAATAAGCATTAAATATCTAGCTGCTTCCAGGCTCTAAGGCTACAAAATAATGTCCTTTTGCTTAATTAATTTTCTCTCCTTCTGAGTGAGATGGAGCCGTTGAATTATGAAATAAAACAGCTGTCTAAGACTGACTGATTAGGTATCATAATTCCCATGTTACAACCTAATTAAAATGTTAGGGGACAGAGCATCATGACCTACCCTTAGTTTATTCACTTATTTAGGTCACCAAAAAAGCCATGATTTTAAAAAATGGAACAAGAATCTGGTCACTGTAATGCCATCAGTCCTGGATACGACCTTTTCCAAAGAATATGTATCAGATGGAATTGTCCAAAGGAGGATAACAAAGATAATAAATGGGGAATGGAAATAATAAATTGTTAATAAATTAAGTATTTGCTCAAAATCTTCCAGCAATGTCTGGACGATTACTTGTTGATTTGTTGGAGAAAGATTCTCGATTAAGTAAAGATTAAATTAGATGTCTCTAAGGGCCTTTCTAGCATTAATACTCTGATTCTGATTCTTACCATCTTTTCATTATGTTGCTATTTTGTGTCATAATTTTCCTCCATTGTTCATATGCTATCTCTGGTCTCCAGATCTTTGCATTGTCTTCCCCTAGTACTGCCCCCTTCAAGACGCAAGTTCAAGGACCACCTTCTCCAGGAAAACTTTTCTGAACTCTCTTGTTGCTAGCTCCCTACCTCCCCAAGCTTTCCTGTATTTATTTGGAATGCATATTATAAAAAAAAACTTCTATATGACTATAGATATTCATTTCCTTCCCTGTTAGAATGGAAGCCCTTTGAAGGGAAGGATGATTTTGCTTTTGTTTTCCCCTGGACTTAGCATAATATCTGGGTGTAGAGACTTAATAAAAGTTGAGTCCTGAGAGATCACAGGACCATAAAATCATCCAATTGCAGTCAGAAGATACCTTAGGAATCCAATCCTTTCTTTGTGCAGATTTGAAATTAAACCTAAGATTGAGCAACCTGCCCAAAGATCAGTTAGCTTCTGGTAGAAACCAGACTTACCCAGAACTGTCCCATGGTTCTGAGTGACCACACACACCACACACACACACACACACACACACACACACACATATATATATATATATATATATATATATATATATATATATATATATATATATATAGACAGTTTTCTCCTCTGAGGAAGGGAGGAGCCATCCTTTTCAGCGATTTCATTCTAAAACAAAATTCATGTCTCTGGCAAGTGAAGAAGAAAGGTAACAATTAGCTGATATGATATCTTTGGAATCTTGTGGTTTTTATTTATTTACCAGACCTTCCCCCTCTTCTCTATAGAGAAGGGTGAGGGACCAAGTCTGTGCACTCTTTATCACCCCATCTTGGAGATGGGATAGCTGATTCTTGAGGAAAAGATAATGGTTTGTCTAACTACCTTGAATTCTGTAGCCTTGCAAGAACTGTCAGATTCATCTCTCCTTTCTCATATTCAAGCCCACCAACCATTATATGATATTACTCTTCCAGGTATTCACACCAAAATTAGTTCACCTCCTGGTGGAGATATTGCTTGACACAACTGTGTGGTAGAAAAAAAAATCATAGAATTACAAAATTTTAGAATTGGGAGATTTAGTCCCTACTTTAAAAAGGGCCATGTGGTACAGTGGATAGATGACATACTTAGAATCTCTTTTTGAGTTAAAATATGTTACTTGTGTAAACCTGGGAAAGTCACTTAATCCTATATACCTCTGTTTCTTCATCTGTCAAATGATCTGGAGAAGGAAATGCAAACCACTCCAGTATCTCTGCCAAGAAAACCCCAAAATGGGGGCACAAAGAATCAGGACATGACTGAAACAACTGTACAACATCTTCAAAGGAAAAACTGTGTGAAGGACTTGAGATAGAAAGAGAAAAGTTGGAACAGCTCCTCTCACTGAGGAAATAATATTCTATTAGTGGGAAAATAAAGGTCTGTCCTCCCTCCCTCTTTCCTACACTTAGGCCTTGTTTTCTGTCTTTTGATTGTAAGTTTCCTTGGGACAGGACTGGTTATTTATATGCCCTAAACTAACAATATTTGGCATTATCAATTCATTATCTATGTTAGGCGATGCGGCAGCTGTAGTGTTGAGCCTTGAGTCAAGAAAGCATTGGTTCACTTCTGGCCTCAGACAATTAAACTAGGGAGATAGTTTCACCTCCATCTGCCTCCATTTCTGTGACTTGAAAATAGGGGTCATAATAACAAGTGCCTCTTAGAGCTATAGTAAATATCAAATGAAATAATATTTGTAACATGCTTAATATATGGCAAAAAAAGGAGGCCCTTGATAAGCATTTGTTCCCCTCTTTATGTATACCAGAAGATAGAGAAAGAGATTTGATAACTAGGGCAGCTGAAGGTGGAGAAAGATGTCAGGAAAGGCACCAATTAGGAGCACTTGGGATGAATTTTGAAGGGGAGAAGAAGGAAGGGAAGGGAATAAGCATGCATATAGTGTCAACTGCATATCAAGCATTTTGCTAAGAATATCATAAATATTATCTCATTTGAAGGAAGCAAGAGGACAGATAGGTGGTACAGAGAATTGAGTCCTGGGCCTATAGTAAGGTAGATCTAAATTCAAATATTGTCTCAGAAAATTACTATCTGTGTCACCCTGGGCAAGTCACTTTGACCCTGTTTGCCTGAATTTTCTTATATGGAAAATGAGCTGTAGAAGATGACAAATCATTCCAAGATCATTGCCAAGAAAGTGATCCCCATAAGGGATCATGAAGACTCAGACATGATTGAAAATAAATAAACAACAGCAAAGAATTAGCTAATCCTCATTTTTTTTTTGCAAGAATTCACATAAAGAGCAGGAATGAACTAGGTGACCTTTGAGATCCTGTCTAACTATGATTCAATGATTCTAAAAATCAACTCACGTTCTGTAGGAAAAAATAAATAAATCTCTTCGAAAACAGATGAGTTTTAAGTTTCCTTCCACTCCTAAAAATTCTATGACTAAGATTTTGGGAAGAACAACCCTTGGGAGGGGCCTGAGCCATCATCGCCTTCTCCAAAATCATATTTATTGATCTTCTCCTGGTTGGGTGAGATATCCTGGTGTGGAACTGATCCAAGAGACAGAAGGATTAAATCAACCCAGACAGCAAACTCTAGTCTTTGTAGCAAATCACAGAGAGAGAAGGGACCTCAGGGGTCACCTTCCCTTCATATCCTGCCCCTTGAATGAATTCTTTCTACAATAATAATGGCTTATGAGACCCATATTCAAACATCAGTTCTGCTGCTTCCTAGTTATTTCAAGAGTGATTCAAGGTTTAGAAAAAGCTTTGCCCATGAAGAATTTGTGAGGTCTGGAGCAGAGGGATTATAATTCCCCTTCCTGGATTAAAGGATCATCTTTTCTCCTTGGATGTGCTAGGATAACCTGATCTTAGAGAAAAAATAACGGCCAAGGTCCATTCCTGGCACTCATCAGGAATATCACAAATAATGGGATGGTGATGATGATGATGATGATGATGATACAATAGTTTATTAAGGGTCTGTTTATACAAGAGCTCTGTGCTGTGGACTAGATTGTAAGACTTAGATGATGATGGTGGTGATGATGATGATGATGATGATTCAACAATTTATCAAAGGCTTGCTTATACAATAGTTCTGTGCTGGGCACTAGATTATAAGACTTAGAATTATAAGGGACTTTTAAGATAATTTAGTCCAAACTCATTTTAGGGATTTGTACACTACGGTCCAGTATGTTTAAGTAAGTTGTTCAAGGACAGGCGGATGCATGTAGCAGAGTGGAGGTTTGAATCCAAGTCATCTGACTTCAGACCCAGTGTTTCTTTCCACTGAACCATGCATAAAGCTTAGCTAAAATATTAGCTAAGTTAACCAGCCCCTCACAGAATTTACAGTCTAGAAAGGGGGAAAGAACCAGATGGACAAGGCTAAACTGTGATAAACAATTCACATTCTTGCTTTCATAGTTGCAAAGAATTTTCCTCCTCTAAAGCATGGTGAAGTAGATAATGCAATTATTATTATCCTCAGGTGATTTCCCAAGTTTCTCAATGAAAACATCAGGGCTGAAAATGGTGAGTCATTTGCCTTTAGTTACCCAACATGGAAGTGTCAGAATTAATAGTCAAACAGAGGTTCCAATGCCCTTAGGAGGGAGAAAAATAGGGAATAATTGGGGTTCATTTCAAGATGAAATGAAGTCTTCTGTTATTAAGTTCCAAGATCATAGAATACAGTTGTAAGGAGCCTTAAAACATATGCTCTCAGAGTTGGGAGAGACCTTAAAACAGGGAATGTCAGAAGTGTGAGGGGCCTTAGAAGAGGGAATTAGGGCTGAGAGGGAACATGAAATGTCAGTGCTAGAATGGACCTTAAAGACCCCCTCACTTATCTGAGCAGGGAGCTAAGCTTAGTTCAGAGAGAAAAATTATTGAACTGAACAAGACGCTTCTACCCCTCTCCCACCTCCAAAATCAGTGAGAGACAGTCAGAATTTGGAAGTATGTACTCTGATCTGAAATATTACACTCTTTTCTTCCCATTACATGGCTCGGGCTTTAGGGAAGGATTAAACATGACTCCTGGGGTTCCAAAAGAAGTCATCATATATTTCTGTCTCACCATGGTGCTAAGGGACCAGGGGAAACTTTTGATTTCCTCCCAGCTTCTTCAGACTGACCTATTAGTTAGGGCTCACTGAGAAGGTGTCAGAATATTAAAGTTGCACTTGATTGTACCCCTCAGAGGATTCCTCCTGCCCTCTCCTATATACCCAACTGGTGAAAGGAAGGAAAGGGGACACAAGGGTAACTGAAGAGAACCCATGATGAAGTTGGGTTTTTATTTATTTGGTCATTTATTTTTTATTCTATTTCTATATATATTTATTTCATTTGTTTCATTTTTATTTTATAATTATGTTTCAATACATTGGTTTCCTTTATAATATCCCATATTTTATTTAGTTTATTTAAAAATCCAATTTTCTGAATGTATCCCTAACAACATGACACTGCCAAAGGGTTCCATCATTAAAAAAGAAAGGTTTACCCAAATACCACAGGACCATGTAAACAAAAATCATACTGACATACTTCAGAATTCTAATCTGAGTCATAAAATACAGGTTTTTCTCTTTCCTGGTAGGTTGGGAATGGATTTCAGTTTTTGGATCATCAAAATAGGAAAAGGAAGAAAGGGTCCATGACTTCAGAAAAATTAACAGAGAATCCTTTCCCTACCTCTTGGCAGAGAGATGATGGACTATGGGTATGGAAGGAGGCATACATCATTAGATATTGTGCTTAATCTTACTTCTTTGCTAAAAGGAAGGGTTTGGGGGAAAAATTTTAAAAATAAAAAAATAAAAGGAAGGGTTTGAGATCGGGCAGAGAAAGCAAAGAACTATAGGCACTAGTAGTGTTAGGCATGTGAAAAGGATCAATGGTAAATGAAAGAGACCCTCCTCATTAGGAACATTCAAATCCCTTTGAGTCTTTGGGTTCTGAAATACCTTCTTTGTCTCCTGGATTGGGCGGGGGAAGAGATATCTGCTGATTCAGAGAATTTCTGACTTAAAAGGATCCACAAAGTCCACCTGGACCAGAACAGACCTCAAAATGGGAAATGATTTTTATGAAATCTGAGAAATAAAATCACAAATAACCTCTAAAGACCAACAGTGGTGAGGCCACCTCCTGAGGCAGCCCATTCCACATTAGGGCACCCCTAATTGTCAGGAATTTTTTTCTTGACATCAAGTCTAAATATTCCTCTTTGCAACTTCTAACAATGCATTCTTCCTTGGTGATGTGCTCTGGAGATCAACAGATGAAATCAAATTCTTTCCCATGCAAAAGTCCTTCAAATGGCTGAAAATAGCGAAATTTCCCCCTCCCCTTACCCTGGACTCCACCCCCCCACCCATCTTCTCCAGATTAACTCCCCCCAATTCTTTTAACTTGTATAATTAATAAATGGACAAACATTCTTTGTGTTTATGATTATCCTAATCTGGGCATTTCTTTCTATACCCTTTCAATGAAGGTTCCTTGCAATTTTCCTTCTAAAATGTGTCACACAGAAATGAAGGCAGTACTTGAGATGTGGTCAAACCAGGGCAAAATACATGGGGATGATAACCTATCTTGGCCTGAATACTATCCAATGCTACATCAGCTTCTTGGCCATCATTCTACTAAGATCTCCAGATTTTATTCCCCCCCCCCCAGGAAAACCACTATTTGGCCACATATTTCCCATCCTGTATTTATAAGTTTTTTGAACCCAGTGGAAAACAGTATGTTTATCCTATTTATATTCTTACTCAGTTCAGCTCAGGGTACTATTCTTCCAAGGTTTTTTGAACCCTAATTCTGTCATATAGGCTGTTAGTCATTCTGTTAGCTTTCTCAGTAGTAAATAGAAAAGTTTAGGCATCCTAATTTCTGATGGTGCCCTCTCTACTTAATCTGCACTGATGTCTCTATACCCCACTATTTTATCATTGGATTGGGAACTGGACTCAAATTTCTTGAACAGATCCTTTCTAATTATTGGCACTTCCCTATTCATGTCAACAAACGTTAAGCCAGTGCACAATATTATGTGCCAGGGCACAGTACTAGCCCCTAGGTACAAGAGAAGAAAGAGAAAGGGAAGGAAGGAAGGAAGGAAGGAAGGAAGGAAGGAAGGAAGGAAGGAAGGAAACCAATATATTCACTAAGTTTGCTTTCCATGCTCCTTTCAAGTGGCAAAGCACCTGATGCTGATTTTATTCCAGCTGAGATCTACAAGGTAGGGGGTCCATTGCTCATCCAAAAGCTGACTGAAATTTTGCAAGTATATGGCATGAAGAGGTGATTCCCCCAAGAATTCAAGAAGGTCTCTGTTGTCCATCTCTATAAAGATAAAGGGAATAATTGATTGTCCTGTGAAAATCACAGGTGTATTTCTCCTTTATTTATTGCTGGTAAGATTCTTGCTAGAGTCCTTCTCAATAGATAGATCCTTCACCTGGAAGTTGATCATCTTCCTGAGAGCCAGTATGGCTTCAGAAAAGGGTAGAGGAACAGTCGATATGATGTTTGTTGCCTAACAGCTCCAGGAAAATTGCCAGGAACAGAACAGAGGACTGTATACAATATTTGTAGATCTGTAGGCCTTTGATACCATCAGTTGAGTTGCAAGGGTTTATGGAAAATTATGTCAAAATTTGATTGCCCAGAGAAGTTCATCAGTATTATACATCAATTCCATGATGGAGTGCATGCCCAGGTTCTGGAAAGTGGACAATGCTCTTGAGATGTCCCAGTTACTGATGGAATGAAGCAAGACTGTGTCCTTGCTCCCATACATTTTAGTATGATGTTTTCAGTCATGTTATCAAATACCTTCACTGAGGATGAACATGGCCTCAAGCTTGATGACACAGCTTGGCAAATTCTTCAACTTGAAAAGGCTACAAGCCAAGACCAAAGTGGAGGGAGTGTTGGTGCACAATCTTCAGTTTGCAGGTGATTATGCACTCAGTGCAGCCTCTGTAGCTGAGATGTAACAAGGTATGGATCAATTCTCTGCTGTGCTCATTTTTATCTAACAATTAACACCAAGAAACCCCAGGTGCTCCATCAGCCAGCACTACACCATCTATATGTGGAAACCATTGAATACAGCAAATGGAGAAGTTTTGAGAACTGTGGACAAGTTTACTTACCTTGGCAGTGTCTTTTACAAGGAGGTACATATAGTCAATGAGGTTGACACAGACATTGCCAGAGCTAGCTCAGTATTTGGGAAATTCTGAAAGAAAGTATGGGAGAGAAGAAGTATTAGACTACCAAATTGAAGGTCTACAGAGCCATTGTGCTGACATCCATTGCTGTATGCCTGTGAAACCTGGACAGTCTACCAGTGCCATGTCAGGAAACTGAATCATATTTAAATTGTCTTAGAAAGATTCTGAAGATCACCTGGCAGGAGAAGATCCCAGACACTGAAGTCCTTTCTCAAACTAAACTGCCAAGCATTCCAACATTACTACGGAGAGTACAACTATGATGGGCTGGTCATGTAGGTAGAATACTAGATGTATGCTTGCATACATATTTTATGGAGAACTCCACAGGGAAAGCACTCACAAGGGGGTAGAAGAAGTGATATCAAGACACCCTGAAAGTCTCATTGAAGAACTTTCGAACGGATTGTCCAACTTGGGAGACACTGGCACAGGATCACCCAGCATGGTACACCCTCATCAGTGAGGGGGCTGTGCTCTATGAGGAAGGCAGAATGGAAGCAGCTCAAAGGAAATGTGACATCCATAAGTCTAGAGTGCCCACCCCAGGTGTTCACATGGCTCATTTGTGTCCAACCTATGGTGAAGCATTCTAAGCCTATATTGCTGTGATCAACCACAGTCAAGGCACACTGTCATTTGTCTCAAACATAGTGATGTCATTTTGGTTTTCTTTGAAAAATGAAGCACATTTACAGATAAGGACATACAAAGATTATACAAATAATATTCAAGAGTTGGGGAGCATTAATAATTGCAGAATATCAAGGAACATCCCTTATGAGAAGTTAGTTAGCAAATATTTATTAAGTACTAACTTTACCTTGCACTATGCTGAGTGTTGAGGATACAAAGAAAGGGGGAAATCCTTGCCCTCGAGGAGCTTTCAGTCTAATGGTGGATATACCATGTAAATAAGTAGGTTCATACAAGATTTCTACAGTGTAGATAGAAGGTAATCTCCAAGGGAAAGACAGGAAATAATAGTTGAGTTGTGCCATAAAGGAAGCTAAAGGCTCTAAGAGGCAATGTTGAGAACTGTGTTCTTTCCAGATATAAGAAGTTGGTGATAGAAGCTGATGGGTGGCAAAGTCAATAGAGCACTCGACCTAGAACTGAGAAAATGTGAGTTCAAATATGACCTAAGACAATTGGTAGTTGCTTGGACCTCAATAAATCATTTAACTCTTTTTGCCTCAATTTCCTCACTTGTAAAAAGGGAATAATAATAATAATGATAATGATAATACCTTCCTCACAGGATTGTTCTGAGGATCAAATGAGATAGTATTTGTAAAAGCACTTAACAGAGGATCTGACACATAGGCAGGATAGAATATATAACTGCACAACTCACCTCTGTCTGCCTTAGTTTCCCTGCTTGTCAAATAAGAATGATAATAATATTATCTTGCAAGACTTGCAAAAATGAAATGAGATAGTAAAGCACAATGTCTGGCCCATTGGTACAGAATGTGTGACCCTAGCAATTCACTGAACCTCTGTCTCCCTCAGGTGTCTTAAATATAAGATAAGGATAATAATCCCTACCTCCCAGTTTTGTTGTGAGGATCACATGAGACATTTGTAAAGTGCTTTGTGAATCTTAAAACTCTATATAAATGCTGACTTTATTTGTTAGCTATTGGAGACAGCAAAAGCCAGGACTGGGGTAGCTCTCTCCAGCAGCAGGGCACAGTCTGGGACTAGATAATCCTGATCTGACTGACCTGACCACCACCACCCCAATATTGCTAATTCCAAAACTAAAGTTAGAGAAGGAGCAAAAACCTTTATTTCATGACACCTGCAATCATCCATGGTGGAATGTATCTGAAGAGATGCAGAAGGAATTCTTAAAATAGATTTCTCTGCAACCACAATATATTCCATATGCTTAGAAACCGTAGGAGAGGGAGCCTGGTGAGTTCAGTTACCTCTGGTAAATGTTTCGCCCCCACACTGGGGAAATCCTTATCAGGGCTCTCTTACCTGACAGCTGGAAGGAATTTAGGAGAAAATATGAATGGCAAGGGCAGAGGAAGGAGCAAAACCACGGGAGGACTTACAGCCACTTTGAACATAAGAGCTGGAGGGACTTCAGGCAGTGTGGAGGGGCAGAAAAGACGAGATGCTGAAGACCCAGAAACTCACTGGGTACTTCAAACAGGTCAATTCCTCACTCTGTGCCTCAGTTTCCTTCCATGTAAAATTGGATGTAGTGTTCCTTTAGGTTCTTCTGTTCAGTGTTTCAAGATTTCTTCTAATTCTGACACTCTTTGTTCTAGAGTCCTTCCCAACATTGACATTCTCTGTTCTAAGATCCCTCCCAGTTCTCAGATTTTATATTTTAAGGACACAACACACTGCTATATTCTCTTTTCTAAAGCCCTTTCCCAGCTCTGACATCCCCTGTTCTGAGCCACTTCCCAGCTATGACCTTCCCTATTCTGACCCTTCCAGTTCTGACAATCTCTGCTCAAAGGCCCCTTCCAAATCTGACATTCTCTATTCTAAAGACTCTCTCATCTCTGTCATTCTTTGTTCTAAGGCCCCTCCCAGTTCTGATATTTTATGCTCTAAGACCCCTCCCAGCTCTGACATTCTTTGTTCTAAAGCTTTTTTCCAGTTCAGATATTCCCTGTTCTAAGACCCTTCCCAGCTCTGACATTTTGTTTTAAGACTCATTCCAGCTTTGAAGTTTTTGTAATTGGCTGTACCCAGTGTCTGGACTGTAATCCCTCCTCCAACCTACACCTTTTCAAATCCAGAGTTGCCTTCATCACTCAGTTCAAATACCACCTCCTCCATCAGTTCATTCTTGGTTTGGTTCCCACTCCAAAAGCTATTGCCTCATAGTCAACAATCTCTTTTCTAAGGTCAGTTTCATTTCGAACATTTTCTGTTCTAAGGTCCCTTAGAATTCTTATTTTCTTTGTGGAAGAGTCACTCCCAGGTCTCGGATATTCTACGAAGGTCATTTCGCCCTTCCTCCAACATAAACTCCTTGAGGGTGGGAAGTGAATTTTTTTTATTTGTTCTTAAATCTCCAGTACCAAGTGAAGTTTCTTGTAACATAGTAGGTAATTAAATGCTCGTTGAATTAATGAAAATAATAAATGAATATTTCATTATTTTTCACAAAATCCCATTTTTTGACTGGCAACATTGCCCCAGTATGCTTTCTAATTGTATACTGAGGAACAACATGATTTTAATGGAAATAAAATTGCAAGTGACCCAAGGGGAAATGAAAAGACACATGATGAGTGTTCATAAACTTTATCACATTGCAAATCATGTCTTTTCCACTGGAAGTGATGCAAACATCACTGCTGAGGACAAAGATTATGATCAGAAAAGGGTGTGTACAAAAATCCATAATGATTTACATTGCAATGAAATAATCTCCCATGGAGGATATATGGAAATTATTGGATGAGAATAGTATTATTGAATGATAAGGTAAAAAATTGGCCCTAGAGATCTCTCCCAATAGGAGATATTAGATCCATCAAAGTGACAAAATGGGTTTATTGCCTGGCCAATGACCATTTCCCCATGTTACTTACCATTTTGTATTTAGAGTCTTTGGGTTTTTGGCTGGATCAGAGATGGTATACTACTGATCATAAGAAATATTATTTGCTGAGGCAAGGAATGATCAAAAGATTTGAACCTTGAAGAGAATTAAAGTAAAAAAGAGTTAAGTCTTAGGAAAAAAAAGAGCCCTCAGAAGAAAAAGGGAGTGGGAAGGAGAGACCAAATAACTTAGAAGTCAAAGTTAAGTCAATCAATGAGCAGTTATTATTTACTATGTAACAAGATTGGGTCAAGCCTAGGGATGCCAAAAAAATCAAACTCCGTTCTTATATTCAAGAACCTTACTTTCTAATGGGGAGTTTGGGGTTTTTTAACCACAATAAAATTAAATCATTAAAATGAGATTCCAACTGCTCCACTCATCCTCCTACCCCTAAATCTTCTCAGTATCTGGTGCTTTTCTGAGGAACTATTTCTGAAACATTCCCCATGGGAAAAATTCTTTGCTCTCTCTCCAATCTTCAAAAAACCCCTTGTGTATATTCATACACATTGACTGCATTTGTATGCGCATATTTACACTTATGTCTATTTGTGTGTGTACATGTGTGATCTGTATTGATGTACATATATACACATGTAAGTATATATTTGCAAGTGGATATACATTTATTTATTGTGCATCTATGCAAACATGTGTATATTTGTATGTACATTTATACATATATTTATAAGTACATATATAAATACAAAGATGTATGTTTGCATGTGTATATTAATATTTACAGTGTGTTTATGTATAAATATACATACACAGGTATGTACTTGCCCAAGTAGATTTACATATGTATATATATATATATATATGTATGTATATAGTATAATGTGTGAGTATATAAATGTCAAGGAGAAGTAGTAAATAGTCGAGAATAACAGAAATGCAATGTAAATCTTTATGGATTCTTAGCAAAACTCCTTTTTCTCTTCAAACCCATTGTACTTTGTGGTGATAATGTTTATATAACTTCTAGTAGATGAGACATAATTTACAATTTGCTCAAGCTTATGGATACCCATCATGTGGTTTTTTTGTTTCCTCTTGGTCACTTACAATTTGATTTCCATTAAAATCATTCTATTTCCCAGCCATGGGGAAGAGACAAGACATAAAAGGATTGGTTGGGGGTTGGGGATAGGATGGAGTGGGTAGCATTTAAATGCACAATACATGGAGGACCTTTCATCCTGCTCAAAATGAAGAGCTGACTTAGCAGGGGCATGCACAACACTGAACAGTGAGGACCAATCTTGGAATCAGAAAGACCTGGGTCCAGGTTCTGCCTTTGCTTGTGTGAATCTGGGCAAGTTGCTTAATCTCTAAGTGTCCCAGGATAGCACCACTCTCGAAAAGAGACCATTTTCCATCATCTGGTCAAGACTTTCCCTCCAAAGTTACCTTCCCTCCACTAGTATGTTTTATATATTCCAACTTCTATACTGGTTGTCTCATCCATTATTGAATAAGCTCTTTGAGGACAGGGACCATTTTTGCACCTAGTCCAGTCCCTGGCCCAGAATAAGTGCTTCGTATTTGTGATTGTTTTCTTGATAGCTACTTACCAGTTGTCATGAATAAAAGGAGTTCCGTACTAGTTCTCAATACTGATTAGATCTGTGCCTGACACAGCAATTCATCCACTATCTATCAATCTATTATGTAGATGTAGATATACCTAAGATTTCATCAGAACAGAGAACTTCCAATATAGATAGTACCTTTACCAATGAAGTTCTGCAATTGACCTTCTATCCAACAATCAACTGATCTATCTGTCTGTCCATTTGTTTTGATCTTACTAGCCAACTATTCATTCATCCATCAATCCATCTGTCTCTATATCTAACCATCTATCTATAGCTGTTTTATATCATATTATATTTAAAGAATTCATGTGTATTTTATATACAAACATCTACATAAACACAATCATATATCTACTTGTAAATATGTATATAGACTTGTATAAATGTACATATATCTGTCTATGTTTATATACTATATAGACATTTGCTTATGTATACACTTATATATTCCCTGCATATATTTGTGTATGTTTTAATGTAATATACACATTTCTATTTGTGTGTATACATATTATACCATAGAAGAGAAGGAACAAATATCCCACAATAAAAGCTTGTCATCATCATTACAACTGTTGACATCAGCCTTATACTTCTTATGAAAAAAAGAGAAGGTATGAATGTTGAATTTCTTAAGTTTTCTTCCTGGGACTCTACTCCTGGTCTCTGGACTTTCTCCACTATGAAACAACAGTAGCCTTCTCATACTGGAAGAACATTCTGCCCTTGAAGCCCCTTCCTCACAGAACCTCATTTCAAGAAGAGTGCCCAAGCCACCAGCTATACCCTCCTTATTCTAAGGACTCTGCTCATAAATGATCCTTGAGACTTTTTTCATCATGTCTCCAAGGTACCTCCTCTCTCCTCTCTCTCTCTCTCTCTCTCTCTCTCTCTCTCTCTCTCTCTCTCTCTCTCTCTCTGTTTCTATCTCTCTCTGTCTCTTTGTCTCACTGTCTCCATCTCTGTCTCTATTTCTCGTCTCTGTGTATCTCTCTATCTCTCTGTCTCTCTTTGACTCTATCTCTGTCTCTGTGTCTTTGTCTCTCTGTCTCTGTCTGTCTATCTCTCTGTCTTCTGCCTGTCTCTGTCTTTTTATCTCTCTGTCTCTCTCTGTCTCTGTCTGTCTATCTCTCTGTCTTCTGTCTGTCTCTGTCTTTTTATCTCTCTGTCTCTCTCTGTCTTTGTCTCTGTCTGTCTCTGTCTATCCCTCTGTCTCTCTCTCTGACTATCTCTCTGTGTCTTTGTCTCTCTGTCTCTGTCTGTGTCTCTGTCTGTCTGTCTCTGTCTCTCTCTTTCTCTCTTTCTGTCTCTCTCCCTCTTTCTTTTATGTGGTGTCTTTCCTCATTAAAATGCGAGGAAAAGGATTTTCTTTCTGAATGTATTTATGTTCCTAGAGCTTAGCACAGTGTCTAATACATAGTTAGCATGCAATAAATACTTCTTACCTTGCCTTGCTTTGCCTTGGCTTGCCCTGCCCTGTCTTTCTTTACCTTGTATTACAAGACTTCCTTGTCTCAGTTTCCCTAGTTTTATCTTTGAGGCTCAATCTTTATACAAAAAAACAGTTTGATGGTATTTCTCTGCTATTAAATAGAATGAGAAAATCCCTATGGAATGAACTGAAGGTTTGAGTTTCCCTGGCCTTCCCAGGAAGCACTAACATGAAAAAAGAGCTTGGGAACGAAGGCATAACCAAAAGCACAATTCTCAGATTTGCTCTTCATTGTTTTTGACATGAACCAGAATACAACGTTTTACCTGTACTCCATATAGGTCTCTACAGTTTCATATCTGCATTATATAAACTTGTCTAACATATTCACTAAAAAAAAGTCCTTCTATTCTTTTTTTTTTTACATTTTTAAGTATTTGCATTTTGTCTTTCACACTGAAATGTGAAGTCCATAAAGGGAAGTGTCACTGCTGTTCTTTGTATTCCTGACTCTTAGCCCAATCTCTAAGATATATACTAATTTCTTTTCTTTCCTTTTTTTTTGGCAAGACAATGGTGTTAAGTGAATTTCCCAAGGTCACACAGCTACTAAACATCAAGTTTCTGAGACTGATTTGAACTCAGGTTCTCCTGACTCCAGGACTAGTGCTCTATCCTTTGTGCCACCTAGTTGCCCTATTCTAACGTCTTAATGCATGTTTGCTCACTTATGTCTATGTGCAAATCTCTGCCATGTTCTGAGACTTGAGGAAATCAGTGTAATGTCGTCTGCAGTGAGTCTCCAAAGTATAGTGGAATTCCCAAAACAGGATCTATCATCACTCACCTTCCAAACAACAAGCACCCAACCAACCAATCAAAGATTTATTAAACCCTTCTTATGTCCTAAGCACTCTGCTAAGTGCTTGGGATGTTAATCGTAAACATTTATTAAGCACTTAATGTTTTCCAGGCATAGTGCCAAATGATTGGGATGTCAATCAATCATGAACATTTATTAAGCATCTAATGTTTATCAACATTTTGCTAAATGATTGGTATGTCAATCAATCATAAAAATTTATTAAGCATCTACTCTATACCAGACACTGTGCTAAGGACTGGGATGTCAATCATTAACTTTCATTAAGCACCTAATGTTTACCAGCCATTGTGCTAACAGTTTAGGATGTCAACTACTTATCCTTATGTATCCTTTCACATGTCCTTCACTAGGGTGCTTGGTCAACAGGTTCAGGCATCATTGTTGGTGGAGCTGTACACTGATGCAACCTTTCTGGACAGCAATTTGGAATTATGCACAAAGGGTAAAAAAAAATGTGCATACCCTTTGATCCAACAACACTACTGGGTCTGTATCCTGAAGCAATCATGAGAAAGGGTAAAAACTCCACATGTACAAAAATATCCATAGCAACTCTGTCTGTGGTAGCAAAGAACTGGAAATTGAGGGAATGTCCATCAATTGGGGGATGAACAAATTGTGGTATACATATTTGATGGAATACTCTTGTTCTATAAGAAATCACGAGGGCTGGGATTTCAGAAAAACCTAGAAATATGTGCATGAATTGATGCTGAATGAGATGAGTAAAACCAGAACATTTTATACCTTAACAACAACATGGGGTGATGATAAACCTTGATGAACATGCTCACTCCATCAGTGCAATAATCAGGGACAATTTTAGGGTTCCATGATGGAAAATACCATCTGTATCCAGAGAAGGAACTGTGGAGTTTAAACAAAGACCAAAGATCATTATCTTCAATTTTTAAGAAGTTGTCTTATGCATTACATAATTTTTCTATCTCTAACATTTTCCTCTCTTCCTTATGGATGTGTTTTATTCTCAACACATTCAATTTTGATCTATGCATGTCATGGAAACAAATTTAAAGACTATATCAGGGGCGGTTAGGTGGTGTAGTGGATAAAGCACCGGCCCTAGAGTCAGGAGTACCTGGGTTCAAATCCAGTCTCAGACACTTAATTACCTAGCTGTGTGGCCTTGGGAAAGTCACTTAACCCCATTTGCCTTTCAAAAACCTAAAAAAAAGACTATATCAGATTGCCTTCTATTGGTGGGGAAGGAAGGGAGGGATGGGAAAAATTGTAAAATTCAAAACCTTGCAAAAAAATTGTAGAAAATCCCATTGCATATATCTGAAAAACAAATAAAATGTTTATGTAATTAAAAAATAGATTCAGGCACTGCACCCTACCCTATGGATGAGTTCTTAGGCACATAGGAATATCTAATTTTGTGATGGACCCAGAATAAGAAATGTCCCAGAGCTACAGATTCCTAACCCTGTAACTCTCCAGGAATTTCAAGACCTCAGAAAAGTCATGGATGGAAGTGTTTAGTCTTCCAAGGATTACTAGAAACCAATAGAAATGAGGAAAATAACGTGTTCATAAACAGTTCCTTGAAAGTGACCCCTCTTTCTTCCCCTGAGTCCCTGATCCATATTTGTTCTCTCAGTTTTCTCCATGATGCATAGATTGGGGCAGGATCATCATTCACAAGAGGGACATTTGCAGATTAAAATGAAAAACAAGGGCTTCCTGCCAAAATTGTTGACATTTAGCAAACTGAATCCCCTAGGAAAAAGAAATTGTGAACAGCGGATGCTTTGCAGGACTCAACCAGATTCCTTTTATTTGTACAGAAACATAGCGGGGTTGAACACATTATGGTTTGGATTTGGCCCCATTTTTTTCTGAAATTGGGGGGGGGGGAGGTGAAAAAGAATAAAAGACAAACTTGGATGATGATTTCATGGCCTGCCAGGTTGAGCAAGATGCATGTTTGCTAAATACTTTTCAGGGGATTGTTTTAGTTTGAGATCCTTCCAAAGTATTTTAAAAGTAGCAGCAACTTTGAGTGGGAAGATTCTGCCTCCAATTGAGCCATAACAGGCAAAGAGAAAACATATTGGTCTGTTTTCAAAGGGGTAAAGTGATACAGGTGAAACCAATAAGGGAAATTCAGAAGCCATTAATGAATGATAGTAACCATATTCTTGGGTCACTTGGAAGATGATAAGTTCTTTCTTTCCTTGAGTCATCTCATGAGAGTTTCCAACCATCCTGTAGTTTGGTATGATGATTCCCATTCTACAGATGACAAAACTGAGGGTGAGAAAGAAAATCTGATTTCTACCATGCTCACATAAGTTTATAAATAGCTTAGATAGTCTAGAATGAACCAATGCTTGCTCTATAATCCCAAGTAATGAAACTACCAGTCTCCCCTTCTCAAGTCCTATGGTAATGCAATGAGAGTTATGGTAGAAAGAGTCAAAGAATCAGATTCATGAATTCAAATTACCACTCTGGCTCTTACTACCCATACTTGAAAGACATTTCAATTCCCAGGTCTCAGTTTCCCTCTAAATAAAATAAGGTTGAGTGAGGTTGACTGTGAGATCCCTTTCAGTTCTAAATCAATAGCCCTAAATCTCTCCCCTCTCCCATTCATTCTCTACACAAAACTGGTGTCACGGGGGGTTAAGATGTCATATTTGAATTCAGAAAGATTTGACTACAAGTCCAGTCTTAGATATTTCCTAATTATGGGAACTTGGGCAAGTCACCTGCTTGCTTTAGTTTATTTGTCTGTAAAAACAAATGGGAGAAATAGCAAACTCTTCTAGAATCTCTGCCAAGAAAACCCCAAATGGGATCACAAAGAGTCTGAAATAACTGAACAACAAACAAATATTTTTTTAAAAGAGCTGGTTGCACCACACTTTCACAGTTAGACAGTATATTCTATCTTCCATCTCCTTACCTCTGAACGAACTTTTCCTCTATGTCTAGAATGCATTCTTTCTTTTCTTTGCTCTATGCAGCTAGATGGTTCGGTGGATAGAGCACTGACCTTGGAGTCAGGAGGACAGGAGTTTGAAGCTAACCTCAGACACTTGCCACTTACTAGCTGTGTGACCTTGGGAAAGTCACTTAACCTTGATTGCCTCACATCCAGGGCCATCTCCAGTCATCCTGATTCATATCTGGCCACTGGACCCAGATGACTCCGGAGGAGAAAGTGAGGCTGGTGACTTAGCACAGTACCCTGTCACTCAAATGCGATTGATATGCTGGTCATGGCATCATCTCCCTGATGTCATGGTCTTCTTTGAGAATGAAGGACAAGCATCATCTTAGAATCCATATCCTCCTTCAAAGGTGAACATCAAAATACCTCCTCTAGGGGGTTGCTAGTACCTCCTCCCTGAAAAAAAAATCTTGTAATTATATGTAATTTGCACAGTTTACAGATAGTAATATATTTATATGTATACATATTGATTTCTCCTACTAGAAGAAAAGCTTTTCAAACATGGGAATATTTATTTTTTTGACTTTGCAAAAATTTTAGATTAGAACCTAATACAAAGTAGGAGCTTTATAGATATTTATAGATGTATTTCTTGATTGGTATATCAAGAGAAAGAATTTGAACTAAACCCAAGTCAGAATCATAGGTTGGAGACAGGATAGACTTAAAATATAGAATGAGATGCTTTGGACACGGCCAATGTGGGAATTTGTCTTTTTGGATTGACTATGCCTATTTGTTTTGAGGGTTTTCTTTTTATTCTGTTACTGCTGTTGCTATTAAATTGTGGATGGGAGTTGGAAGAAGAAAAGAAAAATACATATTTATAGAAATAAAAGTTAAAAATGTAAATCAAATTAAAAAGAGAAAAGCTGCTGTAAACTTGAACCCACAATAAAGCATCAAAGAAGGACTTCATTGCAGTTTTGAGTTCATTAGGAATCATTTTACAGATAAATGGAAAGATTCCTGGGCTTGTAGTCAAGATTTCAATTCAATTCAATCAAATATTATCTACTATGAGCCAAGTAGTTTACTAGACAGTGGGAATAGAAAATCTAAACTCAAACAAGTCTCATTCTCATGACTCTTCTACTGAAGACCACAATCAAATTCTATCTCTGAAACTTCATGCAAGGTCACCATATAATGGGTAGTTTAATTTCTATGAGCCTCAGTTCTCCCAGCTGGGTAGCACACTAGACTTGAGGGTAGGACAACTCAAAAGACATATTAATAAGTTATGTGATCCTGGGCAAGTCATTCACCTCTATGTGCCTCAGTTTCCTCCTCTGTAAAATGAAGATAATAGCGCCTATCCCCAGTGAGTATCAATTGAGATATTTGTGAGCATATAGTAATACTTTTTCCCTTTCTTCCTTCCTTCTAGCCTCTTTATAGCATTAACTTTGCAGCTTTGTGAGATTCACATGAGGTAACTTCTCTGTACATTTGAAAGGTCTATGAAAATCTCTCTGGCAGTGGTGGCTGTTATGTGTTAGCACTTTCTCATTTTATACCAGTTTCCCTATGATAGAATAATTTTTGGCATGGATTTTACATCCCATTTTACAGATTCCTGACTTGTTTAGTAAGCAATAAGATTAAAGTGGGAAACATTGACTTATTTCATTACAGTTTTTTTAAAATACCTGGATATTTCAGTGGAACTACAATCTCACCATGGTGTCCATACTCCTTCCACCAGCACAGATTTGAATCCATCCATTTCTCCTGTGCCACCTTTATCTATTTCCTCTCATAAATCCTTCAGTCAATGTAGAGTAGACCTAATTCCTCTAAAATTGGGGGTTAACCTTTTTGTGTAACCTGAACCTCTTTGACAACAGTCTGGTAAAGACTGGGGAACTTTTCTCAGTATGAAATTTTAAAATAATTGAAGTAAATGCTAAATTTCAATTAGAAGTTAGTAAAAAAATGAAGATATAATTTTTATCATCCAGGTTTACTGGTCCTTCCTTTAAGAATTCTTTCTCTAGGGCAGCTAGGTGGAAGAGTGGATAGAGCACCAGCCCTGGATGCAAGAGTACCTGAGTTCAAATCTGGCTGCAGACACTTAATAATTGCCTGTGTGACCTTGGGCAAATCACTTAACCCCATTGCCTTAAATTTTAAAAAAAGAATCCTTTCTCTAATCCTTTCCTGTTGAATAAGGAAAAATATATGACAGTCTTCAGTTCTAAAGCACTAAACCCCATGACACCTTGGCCAACTTCATAAGAGGTAGAATAGGTTACTATGGTTTCCCTTCCATAAGAACATATATCTATGTATCTTTTATATGCCAATTTGTCCTGTATAGATCTTGTTTGTCCTTGGTGATTTATATATTTTCTTCCATTAGACTTTGGGTCCCTTTGGAGCAAGGACTGAGTTTTTGCCTTCTTTTCAATCCCCAGAAATTAACACTGAGGATTATGAAGTACCTGGTATGCAGCAGGTGCTTCATAAATACTTATGGCTTGAGATTATCTTGTTCACTATATGCTCTGCCCTGGTTAGACAACATACTGAACATTGAGTCATTGTGGGTCACCAGTTTGGAAAAGACACATAAAATGGGAAGTTATTCAGATGAAGATGATGTGAATCGGGGCAGCTAGGTGGCATAGTGGATAAAGCACCGGCCTTGGGGTGAGGAGTACCTGGGTTCAAATCTGGTCTCAGACACTTAATAATTACCTAGCTGTGTGGCCTTGGGCAAGCCACTTAACCCCATTTGCCTTACAAAAAAAAAGATGATGTGAATTAATCTCAGTCTTGTATAATTCACATGAAGACTGGATGAAGAAATTGGGTAAATTTAGTCTGGAGGGGACAACCTTAGAAGGTGGAATCAGACAAGAGAAGAAAATTTCTAAGAAATAAATTGAGGGGGCCACTAGGTGGTGCAGTGGATAAAGCACCGGCCCTGGAGTCAGGAGTACCTGGGTTCAAATCCGGTCTCAGACATTTAATAATTCCCTAGCTGTGTGGCCTTGGGCAAGCCACTTAACCCCATTTGCCTTGCAAAATACCTTAAAAAAAACTCCAAAACCTAACAGAAATAAATTGAGACTTAATGTCAGAAAAAGCTTCTGACCAATGAATGAGAGACAACCCAGAGTAGAATGGGCAACCTTTAAAGATGGTGGGTTGCTTTCAATCTCTAGAGATGATGGGTGACTTCTCCCTGGATATATCAGGCCAACACAATACAACAACTTTTTAAATATATTTGGTAGGAGGTGACAGCTAGGATGCCCTTCAGCTCAAAAACATTCTTTGTTTCTTTGGTCTTCAAGAGTCACTTCCATTCTTTTTCTCAGATCTATCAAAGAATGGGCAGTGCTCAGATGTCACACCCAGGGATCTCACAATGAAAATCATGTGCTTCTTCTGACCCCAGTTTGTCTGATTTGCCAATTTATAAGACATAGATATTGGATTTTAATACTGAAAATTTAACAATCAGCTTTCTCAAACTGGTTGAAGCTGATCTGAGTATATGCCATAATATAGGGGTTGTTCTACCAATCAGTCATCTTTTCTTAACTGTTTTCTTTATTACAAAGAAAGAAAGAGAATCAGGAAACAGATATTAGATCAGGTTATATTGGGTTATTAGGTAGATACTTAATTGTAACAAAAAGCAAAAGGTAATGCATGAGCTCCTTTTAAAAATGTAATGCCGCATTAATTGTTCACTCCCATGGACAGGGGGAGCAGGAGAGAAAAGGGAAGGAAAAAAAGAGGGAGGGAAGGGAGGGTGGTAGTATAATATGGAACAAAAAAATACATTTTTAATTATTTTTTTTAAAAATGACCAACCCAACTGTGGGGACATGTCTGAAAACAACTGCACAACAACAAAGAAACAAGTTGATAAATAAAACTGGATTTGTAGTAAAGGAAGCTTATTTACAATCTTGACTTGCTAAAAATAAAATTGACTGGAAAAAGTATAGACGAATTATGCTACATGAAAGGCATCTCGGTTGTGAAGTGGATAGAATGTCAGGACTAAAGTCCTGAAGACCTGAATCCAAATTCAGCCTCATTTACTAGCTGTTTGACCCTGAGCAAGTTACTTAACCCTGTTTGTCTCAGTTTCCTCATTTGTAAAATAAGCAGGAGAAGGGAATGGCAAACAAACACACCAGATTCTTTACCAAGAAAATTCCAAATGGGCTCATGAAGAGTTGGATACAATTGAATAACAACATGAATGAATGAAATAAAACACCGCATAACTATAAGAAACAATGGCAATGAAAAATTCAGAAAAGCATAGGAAGACTTAAATGAACTGACAAAGCCTGGTACAGAAGCAGGAAAACAAAGCATACAATGACTACAGAAATATAAGCTTGAAATGACCAATAATGAAACCTGAAAATTTAGTAATTATAATGATCAGGAAGAAGAAATTAAAAAGTGAGCCTCCTTCCTTCTTGGAAGAAGTAGAGGGCTATATAGGTACAATATTACAAATACCATCACTTAGATAATATGTTTTAATTTGTTTTATTAAGTTTTGCTGTATTTTTTTTGTTTTGTTATAAGGGTTGATTCTCTATGCAAAGAAGTAGAGAAGGAAATGTTAGGAAATGAAAGATTTTAAAAATGAAAGAAAACAGTAACATTTTAAAATTAAAAATAAATTGAAATGGGTTTATTGTGGGCAAAAGTTTCAAAAAGAAAAGAACATTCTAGGACTGGACTGGATGATCTGTAAGGTCCCTTCCAGCTCTAAATTCCAGTTACTTACTCAGTTTACATTTCATGCTTGATTACTGATGCTATTCAAATTTTCCAGGTGAATTGTTTCCCTATGTCTACGTCTCTTCATGCTCCATTCCTGGACCTCCACACCATATCTTCCTTGATACCAAGAACCAATCACCTCTGGCTGATTCTTTCGACTTTTCTCTGTCCTCAAGATCAAAGGTAGAGAAAGGGTCCCTAGAGGCCAGTGGAGAGCTTCCAGAAAGCATCAGACACTTGCAGCAGGAAAACCCAGGCCAGGCCCACTCAGCTGCACAACTTTCTCTCCCACGCCCCTTTGGTAGCTGAGACGGATGAAGCCCCATACAGCTGTGACCTGAGGCTCCACTGGGCAGCTGAGAGGAACCTGGGAATGGCCCGTGGGCCTCCAGAATCCTCTCTGCTTCCAAGTTCCAAGAGAAGAAGAGGAGAAGACCAACAGCATTGTTATACGGATGTCCCAAAAGTCTGGGTGCAAGAGTTTTAAATTGCACTAAAATTTTTGGGACAGTCAGTATACCATATTACAGATCAAAAAACAGAATGAGGGAGGGTTATGGTACAAGGGAAAGAACACTAAATCTTGAGTCAGCAGACCAAGGGTTCAACCTGACCTCTGTCACTTATTGATAATGATCATTATTATTATTAATAATAATAATCATAGCTAGCATTTCATAGATTTTTGAGGTTTGCAAAATACTTTACATATCTTATCTCATTTGATACAACAGCCCTGGGAGACAGGGGCTACTGTGATCCTCATTTTACAGATAAAGAAACTGAACCTCATGGAAGTGAGTTAATTTTCTCAGGGCCACACAACCAGTAAGAGTTTGACTCAAGATTTGAATCCAGGTTCAGTCAATCTTTCTGGACTGCAGGTTCTGCACCTGCCAGGTGAAGGGGGTGTCCTAGAAGGGCCTTGAGAGAAATACCAGTTCCAAATCTGTGTTCCTAAGAATTTTGAATTTTGTCAATTGACATACAGCTAGTAAATTGCCAGAGTGGGATTTAAATTCAGGCCCTCTGGACTCCAAATATAGCTCCTTATAATAGATGAAAATTTATCTTCTAATCAGTTTTAACACTGAGAGCAATTGTCCTCAAAACTAGAAAGCTTCCCCATGGCCAAGGTGAGACGACCAACTTTGATGCAAGCACCTTTGACCTCCTAGCCACAAGTCACTTCTTTAGCCTTATGGTGAGCACCCTCTACCCTCCAATGAAGACAGTGTTCTCACAGATGTTCCCTAAAACAGTGCTCCTCTATCCTTTTGCCCTTACTCATGCTGCCCTTCCCAACCCCAAACCCCATGCCTTCTTTACCTTCTCCACCCTTACCTATTTCTCAAGTAGGAACTTAAGACCTAGCTCACCTGTGAATGGGGAAGGGAATGATTTGGGCAAACTCTCATAATGCTGACCTTTCAGGTTCTAAAAGCTATCCCTCCCCGTCTCTGAGATTCTTTGCTCCAAGGCACCTCCAAGCTCTGACATTCCCTGTCCTAAGATCATTCCCAACTCTGATATCACCTTTCTAAGACTCCTCCCAGCTCTGACATTCCCCATTCTGAGGTCCCTCCCAGCTCTTATGTCTTCTTCTATGACTTTAAGTTGTTTTATAATTTATAAATTATGCTCACCATAAAAATAATTGGTCATAATTGTATCAATCAGCAAATGTTTAACAAAAGCCTAAGAGGTCTAGGTTCTGAGGATACAAGTGCAAAAACTGAACCCAGACCTCCTCCCTCATCTCAACTAGAGGAGAAACAAGGTCATATTTGTCTATCTTGACAGCTGCCATTGCTCTTCCATCAAACATCTAACAGGCTTCTTCTTGATGTGTTTTGTGCATAGTTATAAGCATGTTCTGTCTTCTGATGGAAGGAATGTTTCATTTCATTTCATTTTCATTTCATTCATGTGCGGAGTATTGGTACCTGGATGGAGAAAATTGAGATGTGCAGAGCATGTTGTAAGCATTAATATATGATGATCAGCTGATTGATTGATTGACTGGAAAGCATATTCAGAATAAAAAAGGCAACCCTTCATCACTACTGGTCTTATGCAATAAGAACTACCCACAAAAGGGATGGAAAATGTCCAGCTCTACAAGGTCCAAAAAAAATCATTTGCTCTGACCTGCTATGACAACCACAGGCTAGGAGCTTTATAGGGGTTTGGCCAAATTTAGTCAGCTAATCTTTAACATGATCATTTTGTATAGCCCTCAAATGATGTTTTAAATATCCAAATGGTCCTTGGCAAAAACAGAGGTTTCCCCACCCCTAGGCCACAAAGTCATGGTTTCTTAGAGGCAGCTGGTCACTCAGTGGGTAGAACACTGGACTCAAAGTCAAGAAAACCTGAGTTCAAATCCAGCCTCAATCAGTTATAAACTGTAGATCCTGGGCAAGTCACTTCCCTCTGTTTGCCTCAGAATCCTCGACTCTAAAGTGGTGATAATAATAGTGCCCACTTCACAGGATTGTTGTATGGATCATGAGTTAATATTATGTTTTGTTCAGGTGTTTTTCAGTTGGGTTCAATTTTGGATAACTGTCTAGTTAGAGATAACCCTCTCAATTAGTCATCATTAGTCAGAGAGACAGTGTAGTAGAATGGATGGGCGTTAGACCTTGGGGTCAGGAAGACCCTAAGTTCCTCTGATACAAACTTGTGAACCTGGGCAAGAGGATTTAGTTATACTCAGAGATGTGGTGGCAGAAAAACTGACAGCATCCATCACTGGGAAGAGTCTTCCATGAGCCATAGCATCTTAGAATCATAGGTAGTGAGGGAAGATCTCAAAGGCCACACAGACCTCATTTTACAGATAGGGAAATTGAGGTTGAGTGCCTTTGATCAAAACTCTTGACATCGGGGCAGCTAGGTGGCATAGTGGATAAAGCACCGGCCCTGGAGTCAGAAGTACCTGGGTTCAAATCTGGCCTCAGACACTTAATTACCTAGCTGTGTGGCCTTGGGCAAACCCCTTAATCCCGTTTGCCTTGCAAAAAACCTAAAAAAAAATCCTCTTGACATCCCATGATACTAAGTTCATCTTCCTTCTCACCTGACTAATAGCCTCCATTAAAGGTAGCTTGGTGTTCTGGATAGAGTATTGGAACTCACTCAGGAAACTGTGGATTCAAATTTTGCCTCGAATTGCATAACACTGAGAAAATTATAAATCTCAGTTCTCAGTTTTCCCACTGGAAAAGTCGATACAACAATCTCTATGATCTCTTCCATCTCTACAGCTGTTATCCTATGTTATAAAGCTGTCTTTATGTACAAAATCATTGGTAGACACCAAAAACAAATGTTACCTCTTAGGAGAAGATATTGAAGATCTCTGTTACATTGAAAATACATTATCTAGAACAGCGTACCATGTTAACCCATTAGTATCTACTACGCTACATTAACAAGTATTAGTTTTTTAGATTAACCCTAGGAAAGGGTAAGACCCAAAGGGGCAAGGTCAGTTTTGATGGGGAGAAGAAGGTCCGGAAAAAGTTCTTGAGAACTTAATATGGAGTTGGGTATTCAAAGGGGTAGAGATAGAAAGAGAATAAACAAATATCACAACCCTCACTGCTCTTCCAAGGACTGGTTTTGTTTCCCCCAGATGTCACTTATGAAATCTCAGGAACCCCTTTATTGAGTCAATGCCAGCAGCCTTGGAGATTCTCAGCTAGAGGCCCCTTTCCCCATGCTTCAAGGATCCAGAGCAAGCTCAAGGAAGGGGGGGGGGGTGCAGAATGGGGTTTGGGAGAAATGAGTTCCCAGCTATCCCTCTGCCTACCTACAAAGTGAATTGGATTAACAGGTCACTTTCAATCAGTGTGACTTACGAGCTCACCGATTTGTGGGACATTTTACATGAGCCAGAAGACGTGTTATCTGATGAAAATTGCTTAATTTAATATCCTGGTCTGACAAGCGTTGAACTGTACCTCTCCTGGAGAATCTTCCAGGGCAGATGATTCTACTTAGCCTGGAGGATTAGTTAGCTAAGGTAATGCTTTGCTTCTCCTCCTTATTTTCCCTCCCACTCTCCCCATTCACTAGCTATGAAGAGATTGGACTGGGCAGGTTCTAAGCAATAGACTTTGAGGACAGAAATGCCGACCTATAAGCATTTCACCTGGATGCTTCCAGAAAGTAACACTTTTTGAGAACTTATGTTTGGAGTGGGATAGTGTGGGCACTTTCAGAGGAGAAGAACCACCCTTATTGGTCTAGCAGAAAAGAGAAGCCAAACCCCTGGGATTTTAATAAGCCTAAAATTAAGCCTAAAAATTTTCTAAGGATCTGAAACACATTTTCATCAGTTTCATCAATCACATTTAACCAGGTCCTGAAACTTGTCCTCCCCTCCAATGCATCAAAAGGTGTCCCAAAGACCTGACAGTTGGACTCATTGTCCAGGATGCTTGCTTTATGTTTTCTCTAAAACCCACTACAGAAACCAGACAGGCAAAGTTTTATAGTAACTATATGGAAAGAAGCAGCATCAATGTTTCAGTTGATTTTTAGTCATAGCCAACTTTTGTGATCCCTTTTGTGTTTTTTGTTTTGTTTTGGTAAAGATCCTGGAATGCTTTATCATTTCCTTCTGCAACTCATTTTACAGATGAGGAAACTGAGGCAAACAGGATGAAGTAACTTGGCCAGGGTCACATAACTAGTATCTGAGACCAGATTTGCACCTTCATATTGGGAGACAAAAGTTATATAGAATCCTCCTCCTGTCCCTACACTGTCATCCTTCCATCATTTCAACTCAAATTAACCAGTTTTTATTAACCACCTATCACATTCCAGACATTGAGTTAAGATAAGGGTGGGAAACCTCTGGCTCAAGGGCCATTTGGTCTGACAGTGCCACCACAATACAGGCAGAACTCAAAATTCAATAAATCTAGGAGTTTTATAAGGGTAGATTAATTAAATGTTTGGCCAAATATGGCAAAAAAAATGGCATTATAAATATCCAGATGGCCCTTGGCAGGAAAAAGGTTCCCCACTTCTGTGAGGAACAAAAGCATTGACCCCAGCCCTGCCTTCAAGAGATTTGTATTCTATTTACGTTTATCATCATTTGACCACTAGCTAAGAGTTCAATTGTTGTCTTGGAAGTTAACTTTATGGACATAGACAGATCACCTCATTGAGTCTCAGCTTCCTCATTTGTAAAATGTGAGAAGTGTTATAATTCCTGTTGATTCATAATGGAAATGCCACTCGTTCCCTGACAGTGAGTTTGATAGACTTGGGTTGCAGACTGAGACATGCTGTTGCTTTTTAACACAAAAAATGTGGGAATTTGTTTTGCTTGACTATATGTGTTTGTCATAAGGCTTTTGTTTTTCTTTTTTCAGTGGGGATGAGGGAAATGAGGGGGAAAAAAGAGAAAGCTGATTTTTGTTTGTAAAATATACATACATACATACACATATATATATATATATATTTCTAAATAAGGAGTTGATCTAAATGGTTCCAGTCCTACATCTATGATCCCATGATCCTAGGATCTCCCTAAATCCCTTTATAATCTATTTTGCATTTTAAAATATATTTTTTCAAAAAAAATAGGTCATCTCTTGGGAGAGAAGCTACTAGCCAAAATCTTGACTTAAGCTTCACTGATGTAAATTGCTACAGGTAAACTAAGTGATGGAATATTTAGTAGCTTTTTTTAAAGGTCTTTTTGCAAGGCAAATGGGGTTAAGTGGCTTGCCCAAGGCCACACAGCTAGGTAATTATTAAGTGTCTGAGACCGGATTTGAACCCAGGTACTCCTGACTATCCACTGTGCCACCTAGCCACCCTTATAGTAGCTTTTTAAAAATGGAATCTTGCAGCATTTTTTAAAAGCACAAATAAAGTTTAATTTGGTTTGCACAACAGATATTATTGCAAGAGGCTGAAACTTTTGGTCAGAATGATGATTGGTGGTGAAAATTGCTTCAGAATTCATTCTCATTGAAATCTCTCTCCCCCTTTAAGATCTTTTTGTTGTCGTTCAATCATTTCAGTTATGTTTGACTCTTTGTGACCACTTGGAGTTTTCTTAGCAAAGATACTGGAGTGGTTTGCCATTTCCTTCTCCAGTTCATTTTACACAGGAGGAAACCCAGGCAAACAGGGTTAAGGGACTTGCCCAGGTTCACACCACTAGTACATATCTAAAATTGAATTTAAACCTGGAAAGAGGAATCTTCCTGATTCCAGGTCCAGCACTCTATGCATGGAGTCAGCCACACAAAATATATTCATAGTAATTAGGAGGTCATTTAAGGGTAGGGAGAAACATGAGTAGCTGCGTCAGGAAAGGTCTGATCATTAATAACTGATGTGTATGACTCATGTTTTGCCCTAACCAGTCTTCTCTCTCTCTCTCTCTCTCTCTCTCTCTCTCTCTCTCTCTCTCTCTCTCTCTCTCTCTCCTATATTCAGTTGAAAATGCATATATTGTTCATTCAATCAAAGAGCATTTATTATGTTTCCACAATGTGCTAGAGACTGGTCTAGACAGACTGGTAATTCTATAATATTCAAATAAATTTGAAATTCCTTGAGGTATTTGCTAAGTGCTTATCACAGTGAATGGCAAACAATAGGCATATACTATATGCTTATTCTTTCTCCACCTTTTTCTCTCTGTGATCTCATCGATTTGGCAGTTTCCTTCAAAAAGTGAAGATAATAATCCATCCTGTGCAAGTCCCTGTCACTGTCCTTTTGTCTACCCCTCTCCAAAGTTCACCAACAGAGATGAGAGAACTTCCTCAATTTCTCCCAAGAATACCAAACCTATCATTCCTCACTCTCATGATGTGATTAATTCATCTCTTCCAATTACAAAATTCCTCTATGACCTTTTGTCTTAGTCTTCTCAATGTTCTTTACTAGCTAGCTATAGGTACTGCTTCTTCATCTACCTTGTATCTTTCTATCATCCTTCATTCATTTTTGTCCCTCAAGGTCATGTCCCCTTGACATAAAGAAGTACCAGTAAAATGTTTGTATTTAAAAGATAAGCCTTTCAAGAATGTAGGAGGGGAAGGGAATGGGAGAAAGTAGGAAGGAGGATTATAGAAAGGAAGGCAGATTGGGGGAGGGACCAGTCAGAAACAAAACACTTTCGAGGAGGATCAGGGTGAAAGGAGAAAGAATAGGATAACAGGAGCAGGGAGGCATAGGGAGGAGGGAAATTCAATTAAAAATATTAACTGTGGGAAAAATATTGAAACAGATTTCTCTGATAAAGGCTTCATCTCTCAAACATAAAGAAGTGAGTGAAATTTATTTCTTAAAAAAAGAGCCATTCCCCAATTGATAAATGATTGAAAGATGAACAGTTTTCAGATGTTACCACTGTATCTATACCATTTTTAAAAAAAGATATTCTAACTCATTATTAATTGGAGAAATGCAAATTAAAACAGGTCTGAGGTTTAAAAAATTGGGGAATGACAAGCAAATTGTGGTATGTAACCATGATGGAACACTATTCTATGGGATAAAATGAGCAGGATGCTCTCAGAAAAACCTCAAAAGAGTTACATAAGTTAATGCAAAGTGAAATGTACCATGTGCAAGTAATAGCAATATTGTAAGATGATTAGCTCTGAATGACTTGGTTATTCTTAGTAATACAATGAGCCAAAAGAACTCCAAAGGTCCTAGGATGAAAAATGCTATCCATCTTCAGGAAAAGAACTGTTGGTGTCTGAATACTGATTGAAGGATCCCTTTTTGGACATTCTTTATTTTTCTTGAGTGTTTGTGAATTAAAGTTTTCTTTCATAATATGATTATGGAAAGGTTTTGCTTGACTCTACATGTATAGCCTATGTTGAATTGCTAAATTTCTCAATGGGGCTGGGGAGTGGAAAGGGAAGAAGGGAGAGAATTTGGAACTCACAGGGTTTTTGTTGTTGTTTTGTAGGTCTTTACAAGGCAATGGGGTTGAGTGACTTGCCCAAGGCCACACAGATAGGTCATTATTAAGTGTCTGAGGTTCGATTTGAACTCAGGTCCTCCTGACTCCAGGGCCGGTGCTCTATCCACTGCGCCACCTAGCTGCCCCTAACTCACAGTTTTAAAAAACAAATGTTAAAAATTTTATTTACAAGTAACTGTAGAATAATCAAAATAAAATACCAAATAGGAAAAAAATAAAGAAGTGGATAAAAGGGGCCTTTTCTTTCAAGGGAAATCTGAGGTTGGCAAAAAGAGGTTTACATTTTTCACAAAAGCAATCCATCCTTGACCCCTACTCTTATTCATCTCAGGTGCAAGTGTCTGTACTACGATGTCCCAGATATACATATTGTTAATCAAATTATTAAGGGTGCTTATCCAAAACCATGTTTCGATCAGGCAGCATCTACTTTTTTTTCCTCTGTGGTTGGCAAAATAAAGTAGAACCAAACAGTCTTTTTCCCCAATAAAAGCTTAAATGCTATTATTAGTATAAGTGAGTCTCATCTCTTATTATAATAGTTACCATTCTCCAATGCTTCTGTCTTCTCAAGGCTCTTCTCAAAGGGTCATTCTTCCTTCACAAACAAACTCATAGCACCAAATAGGAAAAGCCCTGGTGGAGTTGTCAGCCACCTATCTGACACCCTACTTTCCCTTCAGGTACTCCCCTTAACTCAATTTTCCCCTTGGTCCCAATTGCCTCTCCTGTCCCTTCAGCTACTCACCACCATGATTGCAGACACTTCTCTCCTCACAAATGTGACTGGCCTGTTACTCATAGCACATTCTACTCTTCTCACTCTGGTACTTCTTCACTGAGCTCAGTTATGGAGTTCTCCTCCTATCAACACCTGTGCCTCAAATATACAACATCTCCTGTATTGATGTTTCCTCCAAAATCAGTTTAAAATAAAATGGAAAAAATTGTATTTGTTCTCCAGGGTTGTGATGGGGAAAGTACTTGGTGAATCTTGAAGCTATTAAAATATGAGCTATTACTAATAATAATGATGATGATGATGGAATTATTATTATTATTATTAGAATTAATAGAAAAAAGAATGCTTGATTAATTCATGAAGTCTTTCCTGGTCTGATAATGAGCTGGACCAGTGATTTCACAAGTGAAAGGAACTCTGTATGTAGAAATTCCCTTCAATGATGAAAATTAGAAACTTGCTTACTTACAAAGACACTGAAAGGTCTAGTTACCCATAGCTACAGAGCTGTGTCAGAAGATAAATAGTTCATGCAGCCTAGGATTATATAAACCCTCTTGGCTGAAACAAGCACACTGTTGTTGTGTTCTTTTGGGTCTGTGGTCCACTAAAACCCTCTGATCTTTTTCAGAAGAATTATTGTCTATCCATACCTCCTGCGCCTTGTACTTGTGAAAGTATTTTTAACCCAACTATAAGACATGCCATCTATCACCAATAAATTTAGGTAAAAATGCTTTACTTCTGCAATAACAATAAGCATTTTTAACAGAAATTGAGCTAGGCACCGAGGATACAAAGATAAAGATGAATTGGTCCCTGCCCTCAATGAAGTTATATTCCCCTGGGGAAAATTAATAATGATGATAATAATTGTTACTACTACTACTACTGCCTCTGCTACTATCAATGCTGCTGCTGCTGCTGCTACTACTATTACTACTACTATATTTATATATAGCACTTAGCAATGATAAAAATAATTATTATTATAATACATAAGTAACAATTATATAATGATTACTCTGAATGCCAGGCAATTATTAAATATTTTTCAATTATTATCTCATTTGATCCTCACAGGAACCCTGGAAGATATGTGCCATTATTTTTCCCATTTTAGAAAGAGGAAATTGAGGCAGGCAGAAGTTCTTTAGACAGTCAAGTAGTTAAGTTTCTGAAACTCGATTTGAACTCAGATCTTTGTGAACTAAGTTCTTGTCTCTGTTCATCTAAAATAACAACAATGGCTTCTATCCGTGTGCCATCTCTAGGGAAAATGGGCAAACTTCAAACAAAATCATGGATGGCAGCATTCAGTCTCAATCGCAACATTGTCTTATAGCATGTGTCTGAATCTTAATCAGAAGCAAATTGCTATTTCTTGTGGACAATACTTAAGGGTTTTGATGATTTACATTATAACTCAGTCATGGGGTAGGGTGAGGGGTAGACAAAAGTGCTCAGGATGCTGGGAGCAGCATTTCCATTGGAGCTCAAGCAAGTCGCTGGCTCACAGCCCCTGAAGAAACAGCCTTGAGGCTCATCCATCACTTTGTCAGATTCTTGTAGACTGAAAGCATCAGTGGGTTTTTTTGTGGTAGCCACATTGAAGATCAGACTGTGTAGGAGCTCAGCTAAGCAGGTCTTCAATTTCAATTAGACACCCCATCCAGATAACCAGTGGAGGGGGGAGGGAGAGGAGGTCAGGAGACATAGCCACAGAGACCCAGAAATCTCTGGAGCATGCCCTTTGCCCCCTAGCCTGTGCCTCCCTCACACTCCCATCTCCTCCCCCATTAGAGAGTCTGCTTTAGAGGATTAGGTGTTGGAATGGAGAGTGTGTGTGTGTGTGTGTGTGTGTGTGTGTGTGTGTGTGTGTGTGTATGGAGTGTAGAGTGTGGAGTGTGGGGGATGGAGGATATGGAATGGGAAGAAGAGGAAGGTATCCATCTGATTGTGGAGTAATGATGAGAAACACAAATGAAAGGGAAAAGTGGAGAGGTTACAGGCCCATGAATTCTCCCTATTATGGTCTACTGCTTCCAACCTTAAGAATAAAGATTCAAAACTGGAAAGAAAATCAAAGGATATCTAGTTCATTCCCTCATTTTACAGTGGGGGAAACTGAGACCCTATGTTCAATGACTTGTGTGATCTTCCTGACTCAAAATATCACCTTAGTAGGTCCTGAATTCCCATCAGAAAAATGCATCAATTTTGCCTGAGAATAGCCCTTTCCCTAATTAGAAGAGCAAACTGAACTATTGCATCTCATCAGATCCTTAATAATTAATCATTTTGTGTCAGACTTGTGATTTTTTTTTTGGTATAGGGAACTCTCTATGGAAATCTCCCTGCTCCAATTCAAATCAGAACCTGCTATGCTACTTTGAGTCTTAAATAATAACAATGATTGCTATCGTTCATTCATTTTTCAATTATGTCTGACTCTTTGCAAGCTCATTTGTGGCTTTCTTGGCAACAATATTAGAATAACTGTGCTCTTTGTCCTTTCTCAGAAAAGATATTGAGCATTTGACCATTTCCTTTTTTCAGATCATTTTACAAATGAGGAAACTGAGGCAAAGTGACACAGCTAGTCAGTGTCTGAGGCTAGATTTGAACTCAAATCTTCTGATTTCATGATCCATATTCTATACATTGCGCCACCTACTGGCCTAAGAAGATGCTTAATAAACACTTATTTGTTGATTGCCCAGAAATGCTTTGGTGTGAATGGTGCTGACCACCAAAGTGGGTAAACTATGAAAGACATAAATGTTTTTTGATTATGTTCCAGTACTGCCCATAATTTGGATATAACTTTACGAGGGATAGGTACAATCATTATATTGATTTTTGGCAGCAATAGTTTTAGTCCAAATTGTATAACAACACTATTGCAAGTCAATAAAGAGTAGAAACAAGAAAAACTTCATTCCAAAGCCCAGAGACAGAGCTTTAGCATTCAATTAAATTTAATTAAATAAGACTGATCATTGAGGCTCTCTAAGTGGGAGATAGGATAGTCTAAGAACTGAAAGGCGATGCTCAAGTCAGACTTCCAGAGAAGGGAGGGAGGGAGGAGGAGGAGGAAGGAAGGAAGGAAGGAAGGAAGGAAGGAAGGAAGGAAGGAAGGAAGGAAGGAAGGAAGGAAGGAAGGAGGGAAGGAGAGAAGGAGGGAAGGAGAGAAGGAGGGAAGGAAGGAGGGAGGGAGGGAGGGAAGGCCCTCTTTGGGATTCAAAACTTCTTCCTACCTTTCCAGTCTTCTTAGACTTAACCCCCCTTTGCCTCACCAAAAACAAACAAAAAAAATGAACATATGGCTAGCATGTCTCACAGTTAGTCTCTGAACCCAAAATCCTTTGGTTGCAAGGACAGCTCTCAAAGGGCAGTTAGGTGGCACAGTGGACAGAGAACTGACCTTGGATTCAGAAGGATCAAAGTTTGAATCTGGCCTATAGACACTTGCTACTTACCAGTTGTGTGACTTGGGCAAGTCATTTATCCCTGAATGCCTTGCATCCAGGGCCATCTCCAGTCATCCTGATCCATATCTGGCCACTGGATCCAGATGATTCTGGAGGAGAAAGTCAGACTGGTGACTAAGCACAGCCCCCCCCTCACTCCAATTCAATTCACGTTTTTGTCATGGCATCATCTCCCTGATATTGTGGTCTTTGAAAATGAAGGACAAGCATTAACCCATTAAGGAGCAGTTAAGTGGGACCAGGGATACAGTTCCTCCAAGACTCATCTTCCTCCATTCAAATTTGGTCTCAGGTATTTATTAACTGTGTAGCCCTGGGCAAATCACTAATCCCTAATTGTCTCAGTTTCCTCATCTGTAAAAAAGAGCAAGAGAAGGAAAGCATTCTAGGACCTTTGCTGAGAAAACTCAAATTGGACCATGAAAAGTCGGAAACAACTGACTTGAAATCTCTAGAACAATTAACACCTATGCAATACCAATCAGTGGTTGCATTTGTGAGAAGTGACACTCCCAGAGTCACCTTCCCCTCTTGCCTTATCACCCAGCCCTTTCCCCTAGCTCCTGGCCATCTGAGACCAGAGGGAAGCAGGAAGCGATCACACCACTTGGATGAGATAAGAATAAACAACTCTATCTCTCCCAGGGACATGGAGAACTACCAGACTTAGCCATGGGACCAGCTACAAAGTCTTAATGTCCTTCTGGCTCTATGATGTGTCCTGACTCTATTGCCTCTAGTCCCCCCCCACTATCATCTCCCCTATTTATATAACCTCAGGTCCCCTGGGCTTTGTTTTCTGCCCTGTGACTGACCCTGAGGGCTTCCCAAAATTTTTTTCAACCCCGCAACTGAACTTTCCTTTATGGATTGTCTCCCCCAATTAGAACGTAGGACCCTTGAAAGCAGGGACTATCCTGCTTCCTCTGTTTGTATCCCTATCATTTCAAAAATACCCCCTACATAATATCAATGGAACACAAGGGTTCATCACCTCCAAAGCAGCATTAGAACAATGAACTCCTTATCAAAATGAATAAAATTGAAAAGCATTTTTAAGGACCTTCTATGGGACCCTATGAGATATAAAAACTAGCAATATGAGGAAAGGCAAGAATAGAAAGAAGATGGATAGATATTCTCAAGTATACAGTTAAAAATTTACAAAAAGACTTTGGGAACAGAAGGCCCTCGTTTCACAAATCAGTAGCGCAGACGATGACAGGTATATGACCACAAAGTGATTCATCATCAGTATCTGAGCAAGATCCAAAAGCTGAATTAAGATTCCCCATGAGTGACAGCCATATGAATTCAAACTCAACAATATGTCAGAAGTCAAGTGACTTGTCCCAGTTACAAGTAGCTGATACAGGATTTGAATCTAATTCTTTTGATTCTAAATCCATCATGCTTTCCCCACACAAAACTACCTTCCCCATTGGTAGACATGGTTATCCCAGTTCTAGAGATGAAGAATCTAAGCGAAGCATGGCAATTTGACCATAGTCACACCCATGATATTACATAGGTTATTTTTATATATAAATTATAATTATGTATTATATAAATTATTATTATAAAATTATATCCTATTAAAGAACTTTCCTAGTCAAATATCTACAGAGCACTATGGTAGGCACTGGGGGAACTGTAGAGATGAGACACGAGCCAATCTCTGTGCTCTTAAAGTTAACAATCTTGTAAGGAAACGAGGCATCAATATAGATTTGCTATGATGCATTATAACCTGATCATGAGATCATACTTGTAAAACATTTATCATAGTCATTGATATTTTTTTATTATTTAATTGTTTTCAGTCCTGTCCTATGTTATATGACTTCTTTTAGGGTTTTCTTGGCAAAGATACTGGGGCAGTTTGACATTTCCTTCTCCAGTTCATTTTACAAATAAGGAAACTAAGGCAAACAGGGTAAAGTGACTTGCCCAGTGTCCTGAGCTAGTAAGACAGCTGGTAAGTCTATGAGGCCATGTTTGAGCTTAGGATGCTGCATATTCCATAAAGTAAGTGCTTAACAGATGAATATTACATAAGTGTGAATTGAAGAGTTGTCCCCCCAAAAACAAAAGCATCCATGTGATTGATTAACTTCAGTGGTTCTTTATTGTCTCCAGAATCAAATATAAAATTCTCTATTTGGTGTCCAAATCCCTTCCTGGCTTCTTTCTACCTTTCCAGACTTTTTAAACTCTAGGGATATAAATTCAAGAAGAAAGAAAGACAGTCACTAACCTCATGGGACTTCCATTCTAATGGAAGAATGCAACACACAAAAGAGAGATGAAAATTGACAGGAAGGTGAGGGAGCAAGGGCTGGAAAAGAAATTAAGTCTAGTCTTAATCTCTCCTACGAAATGGAGAATCTAAGTAGCAACAAACTCACCAATGGAGAAAGAGACACACCTTATACAAATCTTTGAGGCTCTGAAGGAAGCAAAGGATTCAATGAGACAGAACAAAGCTTGGGTAGAAGGGAACAGATTTTACATGATAGACTTTAACCAACCCTGGCAAGAAAGGAGAAGGGAAAAAAATTTGTTAAAAAAAAGAAAAGAAAGAAGAAAGGGGACGATGAACTGGAAGACAGAAGGCATGGTGCTGCTGCCATCTATGAAATGAACCACAGTCTCTCTCTCTCTCTCTCTCTCTCTCTCTCTCTCTCTCTCTCTCTCTCTCTCTCTCTCTCTCTCTCTCTCTCTCTCTCTCTCAGTTTTGGCATCCCCATCTGTAAAATGAGATGGTTGGAGTAGATGTCCTCTGAGGTCCCTTCTAGCTTTAGATCTATATTCCCTCTCTGGGTTAGACCAGAAGCTCTCAATTTTCTTTCAATCCCAGACTTATGATCCCATCTAGACCTCAGTTTCCCCATCTTTAAAATGAGAGAATTGTAATAGATGCTTTCTAGAGGTATCTAACTCCATATCCTTTGCTAAATACGTAGTATAGGGCAGCCCGAAACCCTCCAAGACAGGGCTCTCAGAGAAAGGGTAGGAATGATATTCAGGGCCAGGATCCCAGTTTTCCAGAGTGAACATGTGTTTTCCAAGTTGAGTCTAATAATCTTGGCGGATAGAGCTCCACATCCCATCCTGTAAGCCATGGGATCAGCAGCAAATGAGAGTACCGGCAGATGCCTGTATGAATTATCTGCTCTGGGGCTAGAGTTCCCTCTGGGGTAAGCACCTCAGAAAAGGGATGTTGATGAGAGCCTTTATCCCCACACTTGTATGCTTCAGAACTGGGCTGGAAAAGGCCCAGACTCAGGGTACTCTGAGCCAAACCTTCACTTTGCTTAATCCCCACAAAGTCTGCACGTGGGACTTTATGACTCCCTGGTCAAATCCTTGAGAGCATTGAGACATGTATGGAAAAACTAGTGAGTCCTGGCAAGGGGCGTCCTGGGGGATAGAGTACATCTGATGTCGAACTGCTATCCCATCTTCCCCCTCCTCCCAGACTCACAATTACAGCTCACCAGAATTGGAAAAGAATGACTAATGAGTTGGTGGGTCCTCCTCACTGGCCGTCTTGGAGTGAAGTCTAGATGGCCACTTGCAAGGATTGTTATGGAGGGGCTTATTGATTTGGAAGGTGTGTCAGAGACCGTCAGATGAAGCTTATACTCAAATAGACAACGGATCTGCTCAGTTTAAGAGACTCACGAGGGAAGCTAGGTAGTGTAGTGTAGCACTGAGTCTAGAGACTGGAAAACTCTTCTTGAGTCTGAATTGACTTTAGACATTTACTAGCTGGGTGACCCTGGGCAAGTCACTTCACCTTATTTGCCTCAGTTTCCTCATCTGTAAAATGAGCTGGGGAAAGAAATAACCACTCTGGGGGCAGCTAGGTGGCGCAGTGGATAAGAGCACCAGCCCTGGAGTCAGGAGTACCTGAGTTCAAATCCGGTCACAGACACTTAATAATGACCTAGCTGTGTGGCCTTGGGCAAGCCACTTAACCCCATTGCCTTGTAAAAAACTAAAATAAATAATCATTCTAGATCTTTTCCAAGGAAACCCCAAGTGGGGTTACAAATAATTGGACATGACTGAAACAAGTGAATAACAGTAAGAGTTTGGCAATGTGGGAACCCCTCTTCTCTCTCCCACCAAGAATGTAAGCTCTTTGAGGTCAGGGACTGTTTCATGTTTATTTTTCTTTACTAGCAGCTCTCCCAGGGTCTAGCACACATAAAAGAATTTGATAAATGCATATTGATTGATTGCTTGATTCTTTTTGTTTCCTTAGTAATACTTATAAGAATAAATTAAATTGATTTAATTAATTAATTTTATTTATTGAACTCCTACCCACACAGATGTCCATATTTAGCTCCTGAGACATAGGAAGTTTCCCGAGACCCAGAGAGACTAAGGGATTTGCTAAGGATTACATAGCTAAAAAGGGGTCACAGGAAGTAGTAAAATCATGCTTTTCAGTTCTCTATGATTGGTGTGAGGTACCACCTAGATCTGGAAAATCCACATAAAATATTTAGCTCTCCCTTCATACTAGAAAAGAAATCTGAATTATTATGGTAGTAAAAAAATATGCTGGTATTATATAATGCTGTACATATATTTTATTCATTTCTGAATTTCTAAACTTTTTCTACATTTGTTGCCTTTCTCATATTGTCTGTAGTTTTCATAAAACTCCCCCCACACACACACACAAAATTCCCATTTAATTTCCTATGCCAACCTGAGATATATTGAAACCTGGGTGGGGAAAATTGAGATGTTCAAGGAATAACTGTAGTGGGTAGAGAGCTAGCCAGGAAGATCTATTCGAATTCAAATCCTATCTCTGATCACTGACCCTACCTGGCTATGTGACCCTGGAGAGGTTGCCAAACATTAACTCAACAAGGTGCTAAATGGCAGAAAAGGTGCTGACCTGCATTGGGGAAATTCCCAGTGTTAAAAACTCACAGGTCCAGTTGCTTTTTCTGCATAACTAGTAAGTATCAAAGGTAGGATTCAAACCCAGGTCTTTTTCCCCTCCAGCTCATCACTTTCCATACTACCATGACATCTATAACTGAGTGATATGGAGGAAACAAGAATCCCTCGCTATAACATCCTAATGAGGGGAAATCTCTCTGGCCTCAGTATCCTCAACTGTGAAATAAACTCAATGTCCAAATCCATCATCCTAAAGCTCACTACCTCCAAAACTGAGTGACTCCTCTGGGGTCAGCTCTGATTATGAGACATTCAGTCTCAACCCATTGTTTCTGGCTCTGTCTCCTCGGGCCAAACAGAGCCAGATTAATCCCTCTCTTCACAAAAACCCTTCCAATTCATGAAGATAACCATCATGTCTCTTGGAGATACATTGCCAATTCTTTCAATATGGCACCAACTCAAGGTCTGTCTTCAATGGAGTTACTTTGTCTTGGATGCTCTACAGCTTATCAATGGCCTCCATAAAATGTCATATCCCATAGTAACTCTAAGAGACAAAATGCTCTCTCTCTCTCTCTCTCTCTCTCTCTCTCTCTCTCTCTCTCTCTCTCTCTCTCTTTCTCCTCTCTCTCTCTCTCTCTGACACTAGACCAAACTGAAGACATAGAAAGCAAGTGACCTTTCTCAGATCATATGGCAATTTAGGAGGTGAGAACTGTCAGCCCATAGTTCAAAAAAATTTTTTTATCAAAATAAATTGCATCTCATCTGGGTTCAATCTTCATGAATCCCAGATGCATCTCGTTGGACTGGGGTGGGGAGGGGGAGAGGGCTGTGGTGGGGAAGTGAATAGAGTGCTGAGCCTAGAATCAGGAAGACCTAAGTTCAAATCCAGACTCAGACACTAAGTAGCTGTGTGACCCTGGGCAAATCACTTCACATTTGTTGACTTTAATCCACTAGAGAAAGAAATGGCAAATGAATGCTCTATTTGATTAGTACTAAAATGTTGTGTTCCACAGGGTCACCCAGAGTCCTACGCCACTGAACAGCTAAACAACCACAAGGTGACACAGTGTTTTGAACCTGCTTTGATAAAGACCTGAGTTTGAATTTGGCCTCAGATAACTATTACTTCTGTGACCCTAGAAAAGTCAACTACGTTCCCTCAACTTCAATATCCACAGCTATAAAACGGGGCTAAATAGCCCCTTCTTTGCAGGATTGTTTTAGGATCAGAATGAAACCATATTGGTAAAGTGCTATATATAAATTATTATTTCACTAAGATACCAGGAGCTTTGTCCATATTTTCTCCTGAGAATGACTAACCTAAAGGTTGAACCCTTTGAATGTGAGACAAAACAGCTTCCTTTGGAGCTTGGTTCAGGTCAAGAGAGATGTGGATTGGACTGTTTTTTCTGACATTTACTAGTTGACCTTGAGCAAGTCACTTAACTGCCCTGGGTCTCTAGGTGGGGTTTCCCCAATGATACAACTAGATTCCTATTGTAGCCATGTACTTCATAAAATGATTGTGATGGACATGACTGAGATAATGAATGCAGAATGAGTTATTCTTAAAACCACTATGTAAAATATATTTTCTCCACTTTTGTTTTATTTTTTTTTCTTTTGGTCCACAACTGTGATTTCACTCTATAGGGAACTTCCAATGGGGAAAGTTTCTCAGTGTAAATCACCATCCCCTCTGTAATTCATTAGAACATAGCCACTGCCCACAACTCATATGCAGGTTAGAATTTGACCTCGGGCTTTCCTGCCCCAAGAGACAAATTCTTTATCCAATCTCCAAACATCACAAAAGATGGTTTTAAAACTAGAAAGGAACTCACCTCAAAAACCATTTTGTTACCTTCTCATTTTTCAGATGGATAAACTGAGGCTGGAGAATCTAAGTGCCTTGCCCAAGGACATGTGAAGGCAGAGGTGAGATTTAAAGCTGGGTCCTCTGCCTTCAAATATATTGATCTTCCCATGATCAATTCTGCTTGCTAAGATATATGAAAGGTTGTGCATAACTTTTTCTCTTTTTTCCCTGTGGGATAGATACTTTAACTATTGTTATTACCATTTGATAGATGGGCAAACTGAGGTTCAGAGAGAATGAGGATTTCTTCCCTGTGGTCACACAGACAGAAATGGAAGCCAGTGAAAGACCAGTGATCTCTTCACTCCAGCTTAAATGGGTTTACTGACAATGAGCTGTGATTGATGGAGCATAAACCAATCAGATTCCCCCACTGCTGGGAGGCTGTTTACAACTCTGGGACTAATGGACCCCAGAAAAGTTTGACCTAAAAGGTGGTAAAGATGATCTTCTCCCAGAACAGCCCAGGCTAATGGCTTTATTGAGGTCATAAACTACTGAGTACTTTAATGAGGATACTGTAGTAACCTCCTTTAGCCAATGATCCTCCATGATTGACAGATAAAAGTCTAGCATTTGAAAAGAAAAAGGCAGTTAGAAGACTGGGTCTCAGGGTCTGTGATCTGAGTCATGGAACCCAACCTTCCACAGGTGTCTTCTCCTTTTTTCAGGAAAAGATGGGACAGTTTTTGGTGGTCTTTCCAGCCCATATGTAAATAACTCACTACCACTAGAATCTTATCAAGGAAATGTTCACTCTCTCTTCTGGAAGAATCCAGCTTATAGCATCTAGATGTGGAATAGCTTTAAAGAAAAGCATTCAATTCAATTCCATAAACATATTTAAGGTGCATATTTGTGTGTCACTGCGCTAAGCACTGGCAATACAAAAAGAAGCAAGATACCATTCCTGCCCTCGATGAGCTTGCAATCTAATAAAGGAGGCAACAAATATACTCAAATCAAATCAAATACGTGATAAAGCAAGACACAACTCTTCTAATTCCAAGATAGATCAAGATAAAATAGAGACCAAATATGGCATGAGCTCTACAAGATCTAGGCTGGAGAAAAGGTAGTTCCTGATGTATGGGCACACGCAAATCCATCAACCACCCTTCACCAATCCTTGTTTAACCATCTAACCCAACTCTGAACCCCAGATAATATAGCAAAATGAAACATGGGCCATGAAGTCAAAGGACCTGGATTCCATTTCTACCTCTGACATTTGCATTTTTCCAGCCTCAAATCTAGAACTCTATGTCATGGAGTCAGAAGAGCTAGGTTTGAACCTTAGCTCTGACCCTTATTAGTTTTGTGATTAACTTTACTTCTGTGAATTTCAATTTCTTCTTCTGAAAAAATGGTAGTAATGGGAGAGAATATTTGAAGATCAAAATTCGACCTTGAATTTCAACTCTCCCATTCATTGTGTGACCTTTGGTATATTTCTTCAGCTTTTTAGGTCACAATTTCCTCCTCTTAAAAGAAAAGGGTTGGACTATTTGAAGTCAAATCCTTTCCAAGGTCTAAATCCTATTATCCCAGGATGACAATTGGATTATGTAACCCTTAGTATTAGAAAAAGCTCTATAATGAATGTTTTCTGTCATTAAATGTTATCAGACTTGGGGTGGCTAGGTGGCACAGTGGATAAAGCACCAGCCCTGGAGTCAGGAGTACCTGGGTTCAAATCCTGTCTCAGACACTTAATTACCTAGCTGTGTGGCCTTGGACGAGCCACTTAACTCCATCGCCTTGCAAAAACCTTTTAAAAATATTATCAAACACAAAATAGAGAACTAATACTCCTGGGTACCAAGAAGAACTGGGTGCAAGTCTACTATTGACTATAATAGATGAAGAACCCTGGGCGTGTTTCTGATCTCTCCGTGTGTCCTAGGGAACTCTCTAAAGCTGTATATTTCAGAGAAGCCATTGATCTATCTTGGCAGAGAGAAGTTTCTTTTTTCTGAGAGATAGCAGCAATAATAATAATGATAATGGTAGCAATAACTAACATTTATTTTGTACTTACTATGTGTCAAATACTGCAATTATTTACAATTATATCAATTTAGAATTATTATCTCATTTAATCCTCATGTTCTTTCTATCAGTGAAATCCTGGGTCCCTGTCCTATCTTTATTATTACTGTCAGCAACCAAGTGGTATAGGGGTTAGAATGGTTAGCCTGAAATTAGCATCAAGAAGATCTGAGTTCAAATTTAGCCTTAGACACTTAACTAGCTATGTCACCCTGGACAAGTTACTTAATCTCTAACTACCTCAGTTTCTTCTTTATAAAATGAGTTGCAATAAAGAATCAAATTTGATAATATACTTAAATCCTTCATAAATTATAAAGAACCATAAAAATATTATTTATTAACTATAATTTTTACTCCAAGTTTTCACTAGTTAAACAAAATCATTGAAGTTTTCTGGCCTTTTAGCCGGTAAATATTTACCAACCATCTGGGATGGTAGAATGTGAGCCTGATGGCAGCCTTTAGTTTAATATACATTTCTCCACCATCACTTTCTTAAGTATGGACAATCAACAAAAGATAAATTAATCAATCAAACAAACTCTGATTTGTAGTGTTTACCAATTTCCAGATGTAAATGCTCACCCTAAATATTTCAACATCTGGAGTCAGTCCCATCTGGTTCTAGTACACCCCTTCTCCCACATCAGAACTCCATAATGGCTTTGATTTCTCTTTGGCTCTCCAATCTGGTGTATTAATTACATATCCTCAACAATCAAGGTGAAGAGGGGATCAAATCTTAGAACATTACAATGGGAATAGAATTATTGTGATTATACAACTCAACCACTTCATTTTACAGAAAAGGAAACTGAGGTCAACAGAAGAAAAGAAATCTGAAAAGGTTCCTCAGTTAGTTAATGGCATACTGGTAACCACACCATCCAGGCATTCTAATGTCCAATCCTTGGCTCTGGTTTGCATCTTCTCTGGACAAGTTACTGCTAGCTTGTAATATCCCCTGGGGTAAATAGGTCAGAATCTGCTCCAGTGGGGGGGTGGGGTGGGTAGAACCACAGATTCATCTCTAATATCTACCAAAGGAAAGACATATTCCAGAGGGAATGTGTTGGATTGCTCAGTCTTGGCTCCAGTGAAGGAATTGAACCATAGGACACAAGTGAAGGAGGCAGGCAGATTTACTATTCACTTAGGATTCTCACTGAAAGGGAGCCCATCACTTTCCCCATCAGGATAGCCCTTGATGGATGTGTTTCTCCTGCTGAGAAGTATTTTAAGAGACCCATAAACCTATTTAAGCAACCTGGAATTTTATCCAATGAAAATGAAAGCCTTGGGAAAGGAACTGTTGCCTCCAAATGTCTTGGCTGAAGTCATCCTTGGCTCAGTGAGAGTGTGATTAGAAGGTCAGGGTCTATGCTAAAACTTCCTAGCTATGGTCAGACCTAACTATTCTCTGCACTCATTTGACATCAGAGTTCTGTCCCTTAAATTCCAATTCAAATTGTTTGTTGTCTATCCTTGATATCATCATGATTGGAAACATTATTTGTTTCACTGAATCCTAAGGGATTATGGAAGAATGGAGAGACTTCTGGCCTGGCACTAAATGGCCCCAAATGGCTGATTTTCTTCTGGGTTTTGATTTGACTTCTTTTGCCTAAGGCTTCTATTTCTTACTATTGTTAGCATACCCACCTTATTTTAATTGAGTGAAAAGAGCAATAGCTATGAATCCAATGGACCAGGGTTCAAGTCCAAACCATTGGAGATGACCTTGGGTCATATCCCAATACCTCGGTCATGTCATCTATAAAAGGAACAATGGCTCTCAAAGACCCTTCATACTCCAGAGCTAGAACCACAGGATGATTCTCCCATCCAGATCTTTTTCTGCTGGAAGGCAGGCACCATTTTGATTTTGCCTTTGTATGTCCAACCTAGTTAGGCCAGTGGGTGGCTCATAGTCTATGCCTAAGAAATGTTGACTGAACTGAACTGAATGTCATAAGCAAAGTCATCCCCTGAGGGCTTATGACTGTTGATATTGTTCAGTCGTTTTAGTCTTTATGATCCTATTTGGAATTTTCTTGGAAAAATTATTGGAGTGGTTTGACATTTCCTTTTCCAACTCATTTTACAGATGAGGAAACTGAGGTAAACAGGGTTAAGTGACTTGCCCAGGGTCTCACAGCTAGTAAGTGTCTGAGGCCAGATTTGAATTCAGGAATATAAGCCTTCCAGGTCTGGGCCACTTAACTGCCCATGATTAGTTAGAATTTATTAATTCCCATTATATAATTGCTATCACACAGAGAGCACTTTAAGGTTCAAAAAGCATCTTGCAAATATTTATCTCATTTGATTCTCACAGCAGTTTTGGGAGGTAGGAGTTCTTATTCTCTTCATTTTTTAGATGAAGATACTAAGGCAGACAGAGGTT